>NW_012110519.1:729670-731956 GCF_000951045.1 Mandrillus leucophaeus
GGGGGGGAGGAGAAAGAAAGAAAGAAAGAAAGAAAGAAAGAAAGAAAGAAAGAAAGAAAGAAAGAAAGAAAGAAAGAAAGAAAGAGAGAAAGAAAAGAAAGAAAGAGAGAGAGAAAGAAAAGAAAGAAAGAGAGAAAGAAAAGAAAGAAAGAGAGAGAGAAAGAAAAGAAAGAAAGAGAGAAGAAAGAGTTTAAAAACAATGTCAAGGACAGAACGAAACTGCTAAACTTCCTACTGTTAACAAAAAAGATTATGCACTTATTTTTAAATTGATAATGTTGGTATCATATCATTATGATACTCTACATACTAGCTATTCTACCAAATATTTCTGTTTAGAGGAACAATGTTACAGTTTTATTTGTAACTGTGTAGCTAATGGTAGTTAGCAAATGTTTATGAACGTAAGTACAATTGTGTTCAGAGCAGTGTTCCAGAAGGTGGGCCTTTTAGAGTTCCAGTCTCTACAGAAATGAGACTTTACCGTGTGTCATTTTGAAAGAGAGAAAGAAGCTCATCAAGTTATTTCCGTCAATGCCAAGAAAGGAACAGTTTCTTCTAGAATGTAGCTGACAGATTTCGGTATCAAGGTGGCCCTGCTTACTCTTGTTTGAAGTAGCAGAAAGTAGCAGTAAAGGGGCAGGAAACAGCTGAACAGGTTAGGAAGAAATGTCTTCAGAGAACATTCTGCTATGGAAACAAGCAAGGGAGTCTGCTTTCTCTGACCAATTACCCATGACCTTTAGAAACTGCATCTTGGAATTCAGCTGATCTTCCACGGTGTGCTTTGAAACACTCTTTATTTTGTTAACTCCTGAAAAGACTGTTACTAATATTTGGTACAATTCTGAAATCTGTGGAGTTTTTAAAAATGCTTTTATGTCAGTTGAAATAATTATATTAAGAGACCCAAATAGACATTTCCACAGGAATCTGAAAATTGTCAGCTGATTCACTTGGTACCTGAACAACCAACAGAGGAATTGATTTCTGATAGCTGTTTCCCAACATGTTCGGAAATCAAATACAAAAACTGAAATCCACACAACATGCTAGTTCCCTTTTATAATTGCAAATACTTATTGAGATCTTAACAGGTACCAGGCACTATGCTAAGCACTTTACATAGAATATCATGTGAATCCTTACAGCAACCCTACATGGTAGGTACTATTTTACTACCATTCTGCAGATGAGAAAACTTAAACACAGAGCAGTTAAGTAACTTGCTCCAAGTCACACAGCATTTAAACCCAGCAGGTCAATTTGTTTGTAAATGACAGATCTGGGATTGGAATGAAGGTGTTTGTGGTGATTAATGGTTGAAAGCAGGCCACTTCCATTTCCATCGCAATTTGTTACCCACTAGTAGCTCCTAGGATAATTCATTTTATAAATGTGTTCTCCAGGATCCATAATGTAGATTTATATTAACAAATAATTATGGTGGTGAATGTTTGTATTTTAAAAATGGTAGGCTGAACTTCCTGTTGGGTACTTTTCAGTTTCAAACATCTACTTCTGCAAATCAATAATCCTTCTTCTCTTTCTAGTCTTCATTTTTCCTTATGATACATGGTCAGTTGCTTGGGCATGTTAATATAAATGAAAGAATTGGTCAGAGACACCTTCACAATACAACTTTTCAATTTTTTAAAAAAATTGTTCCTCAAAGGGCAAATGAGGACTACTCTAAAATTACATCCTCAGCTCAGGAAATAAACACAAATCATCCAAGCTAGTTTAAAAATTGTCATGAGAGGAAGAAGCCAAGAATTAATTATGTTAAAGTTAATGAAGTTTATCAAGTATTTATGCCAACAGCAGTAGGGAGTAAATGCAGAGTCCATTCAAAACCGATTCTGTATTTGGGGGACTTTCTATTACAACATAAACTTTATAAGGGACCAAGGCTTGTCTGTTTTTTGTTTTTAATTTATTTTTTTATTTTACCTTAAGTTCTAGGGATACATGTACAGAACGTGCAGGTTTGTTACATAGGTATACATGTGTCATGGTGGTTTGCCGCACCCATCAACCCATCACCTGCATTAGGTATTTCTCCTAATGCTCTCCCTCCCTCCCTAGCTCCCCACCCCGACAGGCCCCGGTGTGTGATGTTTCCCTCCCTGTGTCCATGTGTTCTCATTGTTCAACTCCCACTTGTAAGTGAGAACATGTGGTGTTTGGTTTTCTGTTCTTGTGTTAGTTTGCTGAGAATGATGGTTTCCAGCTTCATCCATGTCCCTGCAAAGGACATGAACTCATCCTGTTTTATGGCTGCAT
>NW_012110519.1:732658-736605 GCF_000951045.1 Mandrillus leucophaeus
TTGCCCATGCCTATGTCCTGAATGGTATTGCCTAGGTTTTCTTCTAGGATTTTTGTGGTTTTAGGTCTTAGGTTTAAGTCTTTAATCCACCTTGAGTTGATTTTTGTATAAGGTGTAAGGAAGGGGTCTAGTTTCAGTTTTCTGCATATGGCTAGCCAGCTTTCCCAACACCATTTATGAAATAGGGAGTCTTTTCCCCATTGCTGGTTTGTGTCAGGTTTGTCAAAGATCAGATGGTTGTAGATGTGTGACGTTATTTCTGAGGCCTCTGTTCTGTTCCATTGGTCTATACATCTGTTTTGGCACCAGTACCATGCTGTTTTGGTTACTGTAAGGCTTGTCTGTTTGATACAGTGGTGTATCTCTAGCTTTTAGGATAGTGTCTGGCATATGGCAGATGTTCAGTATATATTTGATGATTTAGTTAACTCGCATCATGTGTTACCATACTAAAACATGATAAACACATTGGTTGGCAGAAGGTGGTGTTGATTGCATCATTTCATTGTTACTCATTATTGAATACTATTATATGTAACAGTGATCTCCTCTAAGCAATGATACCTTCACGCTTATAATCTTCTGCTTGCCTGGGACAATAAGGTGGCTATGGTATTGGCAGGGGAGGAAATAAAACAGAGCATTTCTCTGACAACCCCTCCCTTCCAAAATACCTCACTGCAGCACTATCCACAGTGTGGTCAGCAGGCTGGTCCTGGGCTATGAATTCCATGTTGCCAGTCCATCAAAGAATTAGCTACAGAAGCTGAGGCGTAAACAGAAACTTACATAGCGATTTTATATTGCAGCAGCATCTAGGAATCCATGTTTATTGTGATTTTTCAAAATTACCAGACTTTGGTGAATTAGAAATTTAAAACGAAAACATTCTCTTACTGGCTCTTGGGGACCAGCAGGGCTGACATTATAAACCAGCTGGAGCTGCATGGAGCAATCTACGTTTCTATGACTTGCATAGAAAGGAGGTTGTCCGTCCCAAAATATAAACCACACTTCATGTCAGACCATTCTTGTAACCTAACTCCTTTGAGTACTGAAGGCTTGTGATGTTTAAGAAACCCCCTACTAAGCACAAATACCTCTAATGGAAATCTTGTTTATATCCACTAACTCTTAACACCTTAATCATCACCTCCCATGACGTTAATCCTTACAGCAACCCTACATGGTAGGTACTATTTTACTACCATTCTGCGGATGAGAAAACTTAAACACAGAGCAGTTAAGTAACTTGCTTAATAAAGGGGAAAGATGACAAGACGATTGGTACTGAAAGTGTCTAAGAACAACCTTGAATCATAGTAATAGTAGCAACAGTGGCTCCCAGTGGTAGGACCTAGAAATATGACAAAACTGCGAAATTTAAAAGCCACTGCTACTGCTCATTTCCCAGATGTTGCGGTGACCCATGATTTCTAACCATCTGAGTAGTATTTGGATACCTACTATTTTAGTTTATCCCAATGGAAAAATTTATTAGTACATCAAATTCAACCAGTAGTTTACTATGATCTGTGACTTTGTTACTTTAAAGGATCCTGTTGACATAGCAGTATCTTTAACCATCTCCACTTTGTCAGTTAGATATCAACATAAAAATGCAGCAAAGCAAACCACCCTGACACTGGGCAGCATAAAACAGCAATGATTTCTCCTTGTTCTCACATCTGCAGTTTGGCTGAGGGCTGACCGATCTGGGATGGCCTCAGACGGGCTTGGTGCCATGACTCACATTGCATCCAGGTGAGCTCTGTATCTCTTTCATCTTTTTCTTATGGTGCAGAAGCACAAAACGGTGAGCAGGTACATATGGTGAGTCTTAAGAATTCAACTCAAAACTGGCATACTATCACTTCTCCCCACATTTCATGGGCCAAGACAAGTGAAATGGCCAAGCCCAGAAAGAATGCTCGCAGTGGCTCACGCCTGTAATCCCAGCACTTTGGGAGACCGAGGCGGGCAGATCACCTGAGGTCAGGAGTTCAAGACCAGCCTGGCCAACATGACAAAAACGCCATCTCTACTAAAAGTACAAAACTTAGCCAGGCATGGTGGCGGGCGCCTATAATCCAAGCTACTGGGGAGGGTGAGGCAGGAAAATTGCTTGAACCCGGGAGGTGGGAGCCAACATCGCTCTACTGCACTCCAGCCTGGGTGACAAGACTGAGACTCTGTCTCAAAAAAAAAAAAAAAGAATGCTCTCTGTATCTTGTGAGAATGACTAAAAAGTGTCAAAGAAGAGGGAATGGATATGAGCAGGGATGGAAAATTGAAAAACTTACCACATCCATTAAGAATCTTATTAGAAAAAAAATGTATGAGGTCAGGGACTATGTCTGATATGTTCTCCACTGAAGCGTTTGCTGTTTAAAAAGCCCCCCCGAAACTTAGTGGATTAAAGCAACAGTCATTTATTAGGTTTATGATATATGTGATTTGAAAATTTGAGCTGCACTCAGTTGAGTAGTTTTTCCGCTGGTCTCATCTGGACTCACTCTTCGAGTTGTAGTCATCCGGTGAGTTTGCTAGGGACAAATTGACCTAAGATGACCTCACTGCCATGCCTGGCGGTGGGTGCTGACTGTCAGTTGGTGCTGGACTATTGGCTGGAGTGGAAAGGGTGACAGTGCCGCCTATCTCCAGCAGCCTAGTATGGACTTATTCACATAATGGAGGTGTCAGTCGTCTAAGACTGGCAAGAGAGAGTAAGCCCTAATGCACAAATGTGTTTCAAGCTTCTGCTTGTATGACATTTGCTATTAACCTGTTGGCCAAAACAAGTTGTATCTCCATGCCCAGATTTAGAATACGCAAGAGCATGGATATAGAAAGCGTGAACAGAATGGGGTGTGTTACAGCAATAATCTACTGTACCTGGCACAGCTCTTGATACAACCAAGCACTCAGTAATATCAGTTTAAAAATTAAATAGTGATGGTTTATCTTTTTTTTTTTTTTTTTTATCAATTATGGACACTTAAAGTCTTCCAAACTACTATTGACCCATGATTAGTATACTGACTTCTAGCACAGTGAGGACTCTAGTGATGTGCTATCCACATCAAGTACATATCAAGGGCATGCTATTCAAATTTTCAGATGCCATAATGTTTGAAAGTAATGCATTGGATGGTATCATTAAAATCCAAAATAGAGTTGGAATAAGAATGTAACATTTTAAGAGGATGATTAGTCAATCTTACATTCAGGTACTAAAATTTCATTTAAAAAAGTTTAGGCCAGGCATGGTGGCTCACGCCTGTAATCCCAGCACTTTGGAAGGCCGAGCCAGGTGAGTTGCTTAAGCCCAGGAGTTCGAAACCAGCTTGGGCAACATGGCAAAATCCTGTCGCTATGAAAAATACCAAAAGTAGCCGGATGTGGTGGCGCTCACCTGTAGTCCCAGCTACTCAGGAGACTGAGGAAGGAGGATCCCTTGAGTCCAGGAGGTCAAGGCTGCAGTGAGCCGTGATCACAACACGGCACTCCTGCCTGGGTGACAGAATGAGACCCTGTCTCAAAAAATAAATAAGTAAATAATACAAAGTTTAGAATGAAGGGCCACACTGGATCTCAAATCACTGGGAAAAGATGTGAAGTTTTAGATAATCACGAGATTAATTGGAGCCCACAATATAAAATGTCCAATAAAAACGTAAAAATGAAATTTTTATCCTACTTGCACGGGGTATAGTATCATCAAATCATGCAGTCTGATAGCGCTGGTAAGAACATATCTCAACTATTTTTTGCACTTCTAGATCCTCTATGTAAAGAACTATGACAAATTAAAAAGTTTCTCGGCTGGGTGCGGTGGCTCACATCTGTAATCCCAGTACTCTGGGAGGCCAAGGTGGGCAGATCACCTGACATCGGGAGTTCGAGACCAGCCTGACCCACATGGTGAAACCCCATCTCTACTAAAA
>NW_012110519.1:737370-768804 GCF_000951045.1 Mandrillus leucophaeus
GGGAGGCTGAGGCAGGAGAATGGCGCAAACCCGAGAGGCGGAGCTTGCAGTGAGCTGAGATCCGGCCACTGCACTCCAGCCTGGGCGACAGCGCGAGACTCCCTCTCAAAAAATAATAATAGTAATAATAATAATAATAATAACATCCTAGAGATCTTCCTGTTTGTCAGAGACTGTGAGTGTGTAATGATGCATTTAGTCCTGGCCACAAATCCTACAAGGTGTGTGCTGTTATTATCCCCATTTTATGGATGAAGAAATTGGGGCACAGAGAGGTTAAGAAACTTGCTGGAGGTTATATAACTAGTGAGCAGGAGGGATTTGGAGAAAGAGAGCTGTTGGGAATGTCAAAAGAAACTCTATTTCCACTTTTATATGAATTAGTTAGAAAAATAATGTGCAGAGTACCAAACTGAATAGAAAACTAAGTCAAGGTTATTTTCCAGTGGAAACAGAATTACTGGCAAATATTGCCAAAATGAGAGTCGCAAATTCATTTCAAAGAAAGTAAAGCTAGAACTTTTCTATTTTAATTATTTTTCTGTACAAACTCTTTTGTTAACAACTCATGAGCTTGCCCTATCATTCCAGGAAAATATATATGTTTTTTTCTTTTTTCTCTTCTTTTAATGTAGCAATTTTTATCCTTTTATTACTGATAGAAGCAAACATTTAGTTTCAAATTGTAAAACCATTATTATCTTTCCAGTAATTAGTTCTATTTCTGTGGCTGTGGTTTGTACAATACTGCTTTTTATATCTTGAAGTACAAATAAAACTGTTTTTAAACTGTTCCTTGTGATGTTAAACACAAAGAATAAAATAAATAAGTTCTGTTCACTGTCAAGATTTATCTGTTTCAAATTTTTCTAAAGCATAAACATTATTAATGAAGCACTTAACATTAAACTTCCAACAGTCTGGTATAAAAACGACAACAATAATCTGCTGCTAGATAAAGAGAAACATGGGAAATGTTTTTTAGTGGGAGCTAGGGAGGAATTTATGCACTTTTAATGGAACTTTATAGGTTCTGGGTTCCATTATTGTGTCAGAGATATGAAGAAAGGAAAGCTGAGTAATATTTTTAATTGATTCCATAGAGTTTAGAAAATAATAGTGTAGATCTGGGGATGACTAAAAGTTAGAGTAGATGAGAGCAAATTTTCTTATTAAATGTTCAAGCTGAACTTGAGATCCAAAGGAAATACAGCAATAAAAACAGGGACACCATCTTGCTCCCCCTTGGTACAATTGCAAGAAGTAAAGGGGCCATGCTGGGAAAGAGGGTTGTCAGTGAACTGAAATTTAGGAACCCACTGGATAATCTGTGTTAGCAGAAGAGAGGGAAGGATCTATCAAGGCTGTCCCTAATGGGAAATGAGTTTGTGCTAAAACCTGTTAATGGAAAATGAAATGCTGAATTTTGAAATGATGATCAAGGCTTTTCAGTTCAAAAGCATGTATACAGGAAGCAAGGTAGGATGTCTTTGTGAGCAGGAAGCAACAGAATTAAAAAAAAAAAAAAAAAGACTTCTTTGCTGTATATGATGTTAGAAGCATATCCGAGTTTTCAAAGATCAAATTTTGGCCGGGCGCGGTGGCTCAAACCTGTAATCCCAGCACTTTGGGAGGCCGAGACGGGTGGATCACGGGTCAGGAGATCGAGACCATCCTGGCTAACACGGTGAAACCCCGTCTCTACTAAAAAGAATACAAAAAACTAGCCGGGCGTGGTAGTGGGTGCCTGTAGTCCCAGCTACTCGGGAGGCTGAGGCAGGAGAATGGCGTGAACAGGGGAGGCGGAGCTTGCAGTGAGCCCAGATTGCGCCACTGCACTCCAGCCTGGGTGACAGAGCGAGACTCCGTCTCAAAAAAAAAAAAAAAAAAAAAAAAAAAAGACCAAATTTTACATTTATCTTTTTGCGTATTTCATACATCTTCATCTATACACGTGATGCAACCGATCCATCTGATGATAGGACATAAATATGGAGTCTTTACATTTTTGGAGATGGAATGGGCTGAGCCCATCCAAACTCTTGAAATCTTATCTTTCTTACAGCCAAGCACAACTATTTAGAAGATTATTGACTATGGTTTAAAATAGCATTTTTTCCAACAAACCTGATTTCTTCATTTCAGAGACACGTGGGCCCCAGTATAAATCCTAAAGTTAACATGAGTCCTACACATGTAGAGCTCATAGACATATCAACCATTTTAATAGATATTGGCCTTATATGAAAGATTTTTCTTTCTAAAAAAAAAAAAAAAAAAAAAAAAAAAAAAGGCTTATTGCTGAAGAATTAGATATAACTTTATGAAACTGTCAGAATTTTAAGTTGAAGAATTAGCATGATAACTGCTCATTTGTCCCTCTCACCCACCCTTGCTGTGTGCTAGAAGGCTACCCTAGTTGGGCTGTACCAGTGGGCTTTGGTAGTTATAGGCTCCATTTGATCACTAGGAGCACTGGCAGGTTAGGTGGGAGGGAGTTGAGGCTACAGTTCAGTACCCCAGCTCCCTTTCTGCATAGTCACCTAATATTGGCTGCTTTCCTCCATCAACAGTTGCAGCTTCTACTACCCTTCTATCTCCTCCACACTGCCTTCTCTGACTCCACCTCCCAATAACATTTCCCTCCTCCTTATTACCTTAAGCCCTGAGGTGATAAGAACATTCAGTACTTACCACCCTGGGGTATGCCAATCCTCTGTGATTTTACACTTTGACCATTTGTTTATATATTTATTTATTAAGCTATCCTCAAATAACCCAATTCGATGATGACTTCTTGACACTAGATTATTTAAATACCTGGAAAATTTACTAATATATGAGAAACAAAAGCATCTGCTTTAGTTCAAGTTACCATAACAAATTACCATAGACGGGGTGATTTAAACGACAAACACTTATTTCTTGGATAGTCCAAGATCAAAGTACTAGCAGATCTGGTATCTGATAAGGGCCCACTTCCTGGTTTGCAGATAACCATCTTTTCATCGTATTCTCATATGGCAAGAGTAGTAACAGAGGAAGGAAGCTTTCTCATATCTTTTTATAAGGGCAGTGATCTCATTTATAAGGGTTCTGCCCTCATGACCTAATCCTCTTTCAAAGGCCCCACCACCTAATACCATTATATTGGGAATTAAGATTTCAACATAGGAATTTGGAGGAGATAAAAACATTCAGTTCACAACACCATCCATATGAGGGTGAAAATTTTAGACTTAGGTTTTCTTATTAACTACTATAAAAATAATAGCTGATATTTACTGAGAGCTTACTCTATGCCAGACACTCTTCTAAAAAATACATATGTGTTATATACATGTGTTATATTCTTTAGCGTTGACTCATGTAACCTCACAATTAACTGTATGAAGATGAGACAATTTTTATCCATATTGGAACAGAAAAGTTAAGTGACTTGCTGGAAATCACACAACTAGTAAGTAGCACAAATAGGCTGTAAACCAAATAATTCTGACTCTATTCTCTATACAAGAATGCTAAAAGAGTAACTCATGGCCGGGCGTGGTGGCTCACGCCTGTAATCCCAGCACTTTGGGAGGCCGAGGCAGGCGGATCACCAGGTCAGGAGATCGAGACCATCCTGGCTAACACGGTGAAACCCCGTCTCTACTAAAAATACAAAAAATTAGCCGGGCGTGGTGGTGCGCGCCTGTAGTCCCAGCTACTTGGAGGCTGAGGCAGGAGAATGGCGTGAACCCGGGAGGCAGAGCTTGCAGTGAGCAGAGATCCTGCCACTGCACTCCAGGCTGGGCGAGAAAGCGAGATTCCGTCTCAAAAAAAAAAAAAAAAAAAAGAGTAACTCATGAGGAAATTCATGTGATTCAAATGAAAATTACATTGGTCAAAATTTCCAGAATATATAAAGTTGCTAAATATTAAAATGAAACATATTGGCTTTAATTTCAGCAGGAAAAAAATTTCAAAACATAATGTTATACAAGAAAAAGCACTACGAGAAATGATACATCAGAAAAGGTGATGGGGAAGAAGATTCGTGTTTATTGAGCACCTACTTTCCTACCCAAAACTTTACATACATACTTACATATCTTATTTACATAATCCTCATAAACTTGTGTAGTAGCTGCTGCCATTCTTATTTTATAGATAAGGAAACTGAGGCTCTGAGTGAAGTCACATCGCCACAGGTCATTGACTTCCCCGTGGTTCAAATGTGCTACCCACCTCAGTCTCAGTGGTTGACAGCCTTACCCCCTATACAGGACAACCTAGAAATTAAGTAGGGATACAGCATGAGATCTGTATGAAGACCTGAATTCTCAATCCATCATAAAATATCGCCCTATATTACAGAAAATGAAATCCTGATAGACGACAATGACAAAAATCAGCCACCTTTTGCCATGTATCTGCTTGGTTTTGTAAGATCTGGTTATGATATCGGTTACTCTGAAGTGGCCTTTCTGTCTAAGGCAGAAATCAAGTTAGGCTCCTTCATTTTCATGACAAAATATTAATGTTGCTAACACAGCCGGTATCTTCGATCAGCAATTTTTACACACTCTTTATGAAGTTCAATTTTAAATTGATAACCACCAGTTCTTGCCCAAGGTACAGTTTAGACAACAGATAATTGAAAAACTGGGACGAAGGAACTTGTTAGTGATGTGCTATATTTTTTAGCTCCTCTAAACTCTGTTCTTAATGTCAAGTTAGTATGGAATGGCCTTGGAATATAGTAGCTCAGTTCTAGGACTAGCTACATAATTTGCAGGGCCCAATGTAAAATGAAACAGTGAGGCCCCATGTTCAAAAATGATTAACAATTTCAAAATAGCAACAGCAGAGCATTAAACAAAGCCCGTCTGAAAACGGGACCTTGTGCAGTCACATGGGTCTCATGCCCTTGAAGCCAACCCAGTTCAGTTTCCTAGATATATTTTCAGTGCATTGAAAGATTTTAATGTTGTATCCTTTCTTGGGTTATTTTTAAGCAAGGTCCTATATAACAAATGGCCAGAAGTTTTCTTCTGGCCATGTAAAAAGCAGTAATTTGTATGCTCAATTCCTTTTATTTAAAAAAATGTATAAAATATCCTTAAAATGCTTTTCTCAAATTTAATATTAGAAAAAATATTTTTTCCCCAAACAAATTCATGTGCTTTCTTTCACTATTCTTTTTTTTTTTTTTTTTTTTTTTTTATGGAGTCTTACTCTGTCGCCCAGGCTGGAGTGCAGTAGCACAATGGCACAATGTCGGCTCACTGCAACCTCTACTTCCTAGGTTCAAATGATTCTCCTGACTTGGCCTCCCAAGTAGCTGGGATTGCAGGCACCCACCACCACACCTGGCTAATTTTTGTATTTTTAGTAGAGACAGGTTTTCACCATGTTGTCCAGGCTGGTCTCAAACTCCTGACCTCAAGTGATCCACTCACCTTGGCCTCCCAAAGTGCTGGGATTACAGGCGCGAGCCACCGCACCTAGCCCACTATTTATTCTTTATTTATAAGTGCTTACTGAGTAACCACTGTCTGCAAGCATTGCTTTAAAGATTGGGATCAATCAGTAAGCAGGTGAACAGGGCAAAGTCCCTGTCTTAGTGGAGTTTACAACCAATGGGTGGAATTACAATCAATTTCCTAGTCCTCCTAGGGAAACTTACAACTCTCCAGAAAACTGGCAATGTTTAATGTTTACAGGCTTCTCTTCCACCAGATGTTAGCACGCTTAGCACACTATAGTAAAGAAGAAAAATTTTTAAAAAGCAGCAAATAAATATTTCAAATCTTATTTCAATGCATAGTGGGACCAAAATGGGGAAGCCACATTCTAACATACAACCCTCCTGTGCTTCATATGATTTTTCTAATGCAAGAGCAGGAGCAAATTTCTGCATAATTGATAAGAATCATTTAGATATAAACGAAAAATATGTTTCCATGTAACTTGTTGACTGATAGATAATCAGGGTTTTGTGGCAAATTTTAGAGTTATCTCAGTTAACTTCTATCATATTGGCCAGGCAGACATGTTATATCTAGTCCCTGATTAAAGGAAAAAGAAAAAAGAAAGCAAAACATACCTAAACAAAGCTTTTTCATTGAACGTAAACATTAAATATAGTCACAGCTGGCACTCTGAGATTTTGAAAGCCTATATTCAATCAAGCATACCAGAAATTTCTTGGCCTGGCCATTGAACAGGGTGGTATTTATTGACAAAATAGCAGCAAATAGTTATTAGGGACTATGAGCTTTGGAATCAGACAGCCTGTCATTCTGAATCTTAAATAGAATTCCTAAACTCTTCCCACAAAAACAGGGCCCACATAACCCTCTCAACCCATTACATCCTTAGCCCAAACCCCGCTTTCATCTTTAGTTGGGCTCTCAGTAAAATAGTTTGAAAGTTTCTACCCACACATCACAGACTCAGCTTAACTCCTTGAAACTTAAAGCATCTAATGGCTTGAAATGGCTCAAAAGATAAAATAATAAGTCAGTAGAGAATGACAAGCAAGTAAATGACTAGTGAGTGTTCCCTCTTTCAGAAATGCAAAAGTACAGATTATTAGGATAGCTCCTTAAATTGCCACATCCACCAAAAAATCCTTTGGAATGGAGATAAATGGGGATTGGGAAAGCTTTTCAACACTGGGCTTAATTGGGTTACAGTTCATCTTAGTTTGGGCTGCCATAACAAAATGCCATAGACTGGGTAGCTTATAAACAGCAGACATTTATTTCTCATAATTCTGGAGGCTGAAAAGTCCAAGATGAAACCAGGATGCTGACATGATTGTTTTTATTCTGAGTCCTCTTCTCTTGACTTACAGGTGGCTGCCATCTTGCAGTGCACTTGCGTGATCTCTTCTTTGGGCATGTAGACAGAGAGAAAGTGAGCTCTCTGGTGTCTCTCCTTAAAAGAGCACTAATCCTATCAGGAGGGCCCTCACTCTTGATCTCATCTAAGCCAATTACCTTTCAAAGGCCCCATCTCCAAATACCATCACATTGGAGGTCAGAGCTTCAACATATAAATTTTGCAGGGACATAATTCAGCCCATAGCACCACTGTTCAAAGTCTGATCTCTCAGCCCTACATGCAGAAGATGGAAAAGGGCACTTTATTTATAAACCACTTATTCTATTCTGGCACTGGGCTCAGGGCTTCAATATATTACTTCCATTAACAGAGCAAACCATAGTGGTGAGGCTCAGAGAGATGAAATAAGTCACTCCAAGTCACAAAACTAGTAAACTTTGCGAAGATTCAAACCCTGTCCCATTTGACCTCAGCGCTATAGTCTTTCTGAGAGCCCATGGGGCCTTTCTTAAATTTCAGTATTTACTGGTTAGGTTACTTAAGAGTTATAAAACCCAGAGAAAATAGTGCACACCAAAGTCACATGAAACCAATTTGAATCAAGAAGGGAATGTTTTTGTTTCATAGAGGGAGCTATAGTTGATCAAAGAGCATATATTTGTGTTTGCTCTTTAATCCATGATTGGATTCTACAAATTGGATTTGTTTAAAAAATTGCTTTGTCAACATGAAGTCAGAGAAAGGGAAATTAGATCGTCTATGAAAATATTTCAATGTCAGCTATGGTTTAGCATCCTTGTTTTGTTGGTCATGTGATTTTTCATGTCCATAAAATCAATATCATCTAGCTTAGGAGGTATGGACTGTGTGAATCTAAATTATTTTGTACAGCCAAGCACAGTAGCAAAGAAGAAGAAGAAAAAGAAGGAGGAGGAGGAGAACGAGAAGGAGAAGGAGAAAGAGGAGGAGGAGACAGTGGAGGAGGAGAAAGAGGAGGAGGAGGAGGAGAAGAGGAAGAAGGAGGAGAAGAGGAAGAGGAAGAACGAGAAGGAGAAAGAAGAAGGAGGAAGAAGAAGAAGAAAGAGGCAGCTCAATAACTACTCAATCAGAAGAAGAAGAAGAAGAAGAGGAACGAGGCAGCTCAATAACTGCTCAGTCGTTACCTGGCAACATCACTTGATATATCTTCAAATACTTTGCTGCTGAGACAAGAGAATCTACCAGTGTCCTTCCTAGGGTTAAAACACAGGGGCTCAAACCTCCCAGATAATTACTCCTCCCACCTTGACCTAGTATTCAGCACTTCATTGCAGCTTCTCTTTGCCCAAACAGCCCCAGTTTAGTAGTTCAAAGGTTGAGGATTTTTTTCTATAAAGGTCCAGAGAGTAAATACTTTCAGCTTTGCAGGCAATATGGTCTCTGCTACAGCTACTCAACTTGCAGTTTTAACATGAAAGCAGCCACGGACAACACGTAAACAAATGAGTGTGGCAGTGTTTCGATAAAATTTTATTCACAAAAATGATGTTGGCACAGATTTGGCCCGAAAGCTGTAGTCTGCCCACTCCTGCACACATAAATAATGTAGGGTGTTTGTTTGTTTGTTTGTGTTTTTGACATTTTTATGATAAACAGCAAAGAGGGTTTGCATCACACACTTCAGAGAAAAACTCAATTAAATTCCCCATTGAAATTCTCATTTCTTTACCCCAGTAGCCCCAGGTCTCTTTTGTTTTTCCCTTTGTACTACAAATCTTTCAAAGAGCCCAATATTCTCCAGAGTGTTCAGTTCTTGCTCAAAGTATGCAAGACCAGTTAAACAGTTAACAATACCCATTGTCCTTTAAAAGTGGTTTCAATGAGCATTAGGGTTCTTGGAATGTGTCTGTATTTGTCAGCATTCTGCCTTCTGAGAAATAGAACCAAAAAGATACACACACACATGCACACACACAAACACACACACACACACAGAGAGAGAGAGAGAGAGAGAGAGAGATTATAGGAATGGGCTCACACAGTTATGGAAGCTGAGAAGTCCCATGGTCTACGCTGTGTAACCTGGAGAACCTGGAAAGCTGGTGGTGTAGTTCAGTTTGAGTCTCAAACCAAGAGGAGCCAGTGATGTAATAGTTCAAATCTGAAGACTTCAGAACCAGGAGCTCCAATGTCTGAGGCCAGGAGACGATGTGTGTCCCAGCTCAGAGAGACTGCATTCACCTTTCCTCCAACTTTTTGTTCTACTGGGGCACTCAGGATTGAAAGATCCCTGCCCACATTAGTCATGGTAGGTCTTCTTTACTCAGTGTACAGATTCAAATGCTAATTTCTTCCAGAATACCTTTCACAGAGACACTCAGAACTAACGTTTTACCAGCTCCCTGGCTGTGCCTTAGCCCAGTTAACTTGATATATAAAATTAACCATCATGTGTCCCTTGAAGGTCTTGCCCTCTACTCCAAAACTGCATTAAAAATACAATGTCCATGGGCTGGGCACGGTGGCTCACGCCTGTAATCCGAGCATTTTGGGAGGCCGAGGCAGGTGGATCACCTGAGGTTGGGAGATCGAGACCAGCCTAACCAACATGTAGAAACCCATCTCTACTAAAAACACAAAAATTAGTCTGGCGTGGTGGTGCATGCCTGTAATCCCAGCCACTTGGGAGGCTGAGGCAGGAGAATCGCTTGAACCTGGGAGGCAGAGGTTGCGGTGAGCCGAGATAGTGCCACTGCACTCCAGCCTGGGCAACAAGAGCAAAACCCCACCTCAAAAAAAAAAAAAAATGCAATGCCCAATAATCATATGGAAATCAATGTCCAATAATCATCAGGAATCGCAAATTAAAAATTCAATCAGATATTGCTACATACCCACTAGAATGACTAAAATAAAGAATAATGGCAACACCAAATGTTAGCAAGGACATTGCTGGTGGGAATGTAAAATTCTACCGACACTTTGGAAAAATGTTGGAAGTTTTTGAAATAGTTATCTATATATACTCAGCAATTACATCCCAAAATAAATGAGAACCGTAAGTCCACGTAAAGACTTGTACATGCATGTCACAGTAGCTTTATTTATAATAGCCCAACACTGCAAACATCCCAGATGTTTATCAACAGGAAAATATATGAACAAACTGTGGTATATTCATATCATGGAATAGTGCTCAGCAATAAAAAAGGAATTAACATGCAACAACATAGATGGTTGTCAGAAATATTATCCTAAGTGTAAGGATCTGGATGCAAAAATGAGTACACACAATATAATCCATTTATATGAAATTCCATATGGACAAAATTAACCTATGGTGATACAAATCAGAGTAATGGTTGCTTCTTAGTCGGGATACAGAGACTGACTAAGAGCCAATCACACAATATTTCCATCATGCGACTAACAGCCAATCACACAATATTTCCATCATTCCAGTAATGAGAGATCTTTCTGAGATGATGGAAATATTACGGGTCTTAATACATACTTGTCAAAACTGACTGACCAGTATATTTAGGATCTCAGTATGTCACTGTATGTAAATTTTACCTCAATACAAAATTTTTGTGATAGTGTATTTACTTGACATTTTAAAAGACCCAAAATGACTGCCAAAGCTCCAGCCATCACATCTGTATTCCAAGCAGTAGAGAGAAGAACTAATGGAAAGATGAAAGGACAAAGACACATGCCTGCTGTCTGATCTTTCTTATGGAGACCCAAAGTCCCACCAACAATGTGCACTTAAGTTTTACTGGACAAGCCTAGATTTAAAAATAAGCGGGAAAATAGACACATGCACTTTTTGGTCAAGCATCCTTCCAGGTAGAATAAAATTCATGTAAGTAGCAACAAGAAGAATGGATATTGGCTATCCATTGGTAGGTTAAATCACATCATAAAAAAGTGGGCATGCACACAATTTCTTACACAATTTGAGGAGATTCAGGTACCCTCACTAGATCCCATTTTGGCTGAATTATATATTTAAAACCACTGGTCTAATAAGATTAAGCAACTGATTATTCCTAAACACGGTTAATGAAAAGTGTGTGAATGGGAAACTCACATGGCAATGGGCACTAGAACAATCTATAAGACTGGGTAAAATATGCCATACTCATCCACCTGGCAGGTCTTCCATAGGCTTTAGTTTATTAAGTAGAATTTTATTCTACTCATCCACTGGGTAGAATATGCCATATTCATCCACCTGGTAGGTCTTCCAAAGGCTGCAATTCATTAAGTAGACTGTTCTTAATTGAACAGCATTTAATTCTGCTGCCATCTTAAATTTGCAGTATGTGAATGGAAGATAGGCCACTTTGCTGAAGTGTACATTCTACTTACACACTTGATTTGATCACATTATTTTGCAGGTGTCTCTACTTCAATTAATTGCATATTGGTGAACTGCGTCATTTAAACTCAGTACAAAACTGAAGTATTCAAATGATAGTCTCTTCAGTATAATTATTCCACATAAGTTGGAGTGCTGACAAAATGTTGTTCTTTTTTTTTTAAATAATAGCTTCAAGTATATTCAAGATTACATAACATAGAAAATGTCAACAAGATATGAAAAATATAAAATGAAAATAATGAGGTTAAAACTTTATGTGTTTAATTTTTCTCCATAAATTCACAACTAGTTTTTCTTATGAAATCAGGCTACAAATTCCCAATATCCTATACAGTTTTTTCAGGCTGATTTGAAGAACAAAGGAAAGAAAAGCCCCACAAAGACATGGTATTTTTGCTGACCAGTAACTAGATGTTGCTCTGTAAAAAACACTGACTTTCTTTAATTGTTAAAGCAAAGAGAAAATGAAAGTTATTCGATTGAACAAAGGAAATGCATGACTTATTCTACATACTGTATTTGAAGACTAACTTGACTTTTTTTCTTATAAATTAACCTCTTACCTGAGTAGATATTGAAAATTAAATACCAGTATCCTTTCACTAAACTCAAAATCTGAAGAATGCCATCTTACTATTGGGTCGTTCACTGACACAGCACCATACTGGTAAATTAATATTTCATAGAGTGTCATAATAAGCAGTACTATTTATTGAGCATTTACTCAGTGAGGAGGCCTTTACATATAACGTTGCTGTGGTAGACTGAATAATGTTTTTCCCATGTCCTGAACTTGTGAATGTTACTTTATGGCAAATTTGATTAAATAAAGGTTCTTGAGGTGGAGAGATTATCCTGGATTATCTGGGCAGGTCCAATGCCATCAAAAGTGTCTTTTTAACAGAAAAGGTAACGAGAAGATGGAACTGGAGAAAGTTGAAGATGCCATGCTGTTGGCTTTGAAGTTGGAGGAAGAGGAGTCCATGAGCCACAGAAGGCAATGAATTTTCATAGCTTTTAGAAGCTGCAAGAGGCAAAGAGTGGGTTGTCCCTTAGATAAGCCTTCAGAAGGAACCAGCCCTGCCAGCACCTTGACTTTAGCCCGGTGAAACTGCTTTTGGACTTCTGGCCTCCATGACTGTAAGAGAATGTATTTGTGAAACAGCAACTAAATTTGTGGGAATTTGTTACAGCAGCAATAGGATACCAACACAATTTCTAATTTCCGAACCACTCTGGAAGGATGGCATTATTGCTGTACAACTACTCACACGTTTATCAGATGAAGCAAATGAGACAGGAAGAGAGGTAAAAAATAAATAATAACTAGGCAATGTACACAGCTACAGAATGATAGAGACAAGCTTGGCAGCTAGGTGTGACTTGAAGCCCACAGACCATTCTCCTCTATCATACTGGCTAATATGAACTGTCAAGGCACATTTCATTGTGTATTGTCCTAAAAATTTCTTCTCCTGTTAATAAATAAAAAGAAGCAAATCAAAGTGTCCCATTTACACGTCTTTATTTCAAAGGGAAAGTATTTGTTCAAAACAATGGGCTGATTGAACCATATACTTGCAGGGTTCTAGTGTGTTTCCATAAGGAGGCTTTTATATTCCAAATGAAACTCTTTTATCCCAATAGGTATGGGAAATATAGTCATAATGCAGCTATCAAGAATGGATTCTGGGCTGGACACAGTGGCTCACGTCTGTAATCCCAGCACTTTGGGAGGCTGAAGTGGGCAGATCACTTGAGGTCAGGAGCTTGAGACCAGCCTGGCCAACATGGTGAAACCCCATCTCTAATAAAAACACAAAAATTAGCTGGGCGTGGTGGTGCACGCCTGTGGTCCCAGCTACTCTGGAGGCTGAGGCGAGAGAATCACTTCAGCCCAAGAGGCCAAGGTTGCAGTGAGCTGAGACTGCACCACTGCACTCCAGCCTGGGCAACTGAGTAAGACTCTGTTTCAAAAAAAAAAAAAAAAAGGATTCTACATGAAAACTCCATGGAGAGGAATTATAAACCTAAGAGTGGTTACTCCTATGAAGCATTGCACAATTGGTAAGGAGTCTGGCCTCTGCCTGAAGGTTTAATTTCTATGAAGGTGCTTGATAGTGGACATGTGATATGCTCCTCATCCACGTTTCACAGGAGTTTCTCCCTTGCCAGCTAAATTAAAATTCAAAAAGAATTTTCCAGAAACATATCATTTGGGGTTGTATTTTGTAATGTTTGAGAAGTGCTGAATTAAAAAATGGATTAATAAATAAATTAAATAACTCTTAAAAGCATAGAATGAAGCAAATGGTGAAAAAGTAAAATATTTTATTGAATTGTGATACATTTATCCAATGTGTATGTGTTCCCTTCAAAGCCCCTGGAAGATCCTGGATTCTGTGGGAGATTACTAGATATTTTGTGATTTGATCTTTGTTCAAATGAAATCTTATAACTTCTTCTACCAGAAAGATTTTGACAATTTTCATGGATGCATTTCAATAAGTTATTGAAATATCAGCATAGAAGGTAGTTTTAAACATTTGCAGAAAAGCATTTAGAGATTAGTCTGGTAAAATAGTGACATCTTGTGGCAAGAATTGGTAACAAAATTTCTAACGTTAGAAAAAAAATCAATATAAGGAAGCCAAGTACAATGGAAGGAGGAAAAAACATTAAATTTTTGTTCTTGTAGATAAAATCAATTTTTCTCATTTTAGCTTTTGGTTGTGAGAAAAAAATTCTGGGGTTTTGACTTATACGTTTCATACTAACAAGGACAAAATAGTTTAACTTAGGGAATAAAAACCCTCTTACGGAATAGACCAGGGTGCTGCAAATATTTTATTCCATCAACTCACTGTTTAGAACAAAACATATTCTACCTTTTAAATGCATACGACAAGAGAAACTTTGATTTGTTTCTGTTTTTTTAAATAAAAGTAGAGGACACACGTTTTTCCCTTTAGTGCCCATAGCAGATGCTCTTGGAGATTTTCTCCGCGTTTCCTCCACTGACCCTTTGTGGCTTGGGTGGACGGAAATACATTGCATGCATTATCTCTGCCTGGGGTCTATCTCTGGCTGCAGAAATGAGTCCTGCCTGTGCTGGGCAGTCAGGAAATACCTGGAAGTTAGCAATCCCATGAACCACTCGGAAGCAAGGGGGCAAAGGGATAAATAAATACCTCAGCTTCTTCCCCCTCTTAGTGGGACAATTCTGAATTGTTTTCTTTTTTTTTTTTTTTTTTTTTGAGACGGAGTCTCGCTCTGCCGCCGTGGCCGGATCTCAGCTCACTGCAAGCTCCGCCTCCCGGGTTCACGCCATTCTCCTGCCTCAGCCTCCCGAGTAGCTGGGACTACAGGCGCCTGCCACCTCGCCCGGCTAAGTTTTTGTATTTTTAGTAGAGACAGGGTTTCACTGTGTTAGCCAGGATGGTCTCGATCTCCTGACCTCGTGATCCGCCCGTCTCGGCCTCCCAAAGTGCTGGGATTACAGGCTTGAGCCACCGCGCCCGGCTCTGAATTGTTTTCTACATGCTCTCTCGGGAGGACCTCAGCAGAACTAAACTCCAGCTGCCTACAACAGTGATTTGCACCTTTTATTGTCTTTCCTCTATTCCTAACTCCTTCTCTATGCTTCCTGGCATCACTACCAAATAAACTATGTGCGCTCAAATCATTGTCTCAGGGCCAGCTTTTGGAGAAATCCAAACCAAAAAACAACAACAAAAAACAAACAAACACCCAATGATGTACCCATGCTCTATATACACACATGTAAATGTGTTTCAAAGAAAAAAAAAAAAAATGAGTTCTAAGCATTTTTACTAGTTTAATTAGCAACACATCAAAATGAAAAGAACAAAGACAAGTCTAGTCTATTTTGGTTTTATTGCAACAGTAAAGCCTTTTACAGCCGCTGGCAGCCCTGCTGCTGTTCCTCTGGAGTCCTTCTCTTTATGGAAATAGAAGTTCAACATAGGGGAATTGCCTCAGTAAGGAAAGAGGGCATCTCTACTCCAGGGATTTTGTATCCATTCTAAAATCCCTGTAAGAAAACTTGAACTGGGTGCTGAGAGCTGGTTTAACCAATTAATTTACTAATTGGCTCAGGAATAATATATTAAGATTGCATACTCGAAGACCCAAGAATTAGAAATGCATCTTAGAAAATCTATTCATTCATTAGGAGTTGTCTTTTTTTTTTTTTTTTTTTAACAGCCAATTTAAGCCAATTTAGTCAACTATTTTTCTTCACTTTCAAGGGCATGTGAGGGGCAGAGAGACCAGTGAGTATCTCGATATTTTACACAAAACAGATCCCAGCCCAGGAGGTAATATAAAAAAAGATGGGGGTGCGACTAGTAAGCACTTTGACCATCAATCACATGTAAATTTCAACCTCTGGCCACAACTTTGCATCAAAAGTCAATTTATTCCGACTTGATGGCAATGGAGGGGCAAAAAAAGCTGTTTTATATTGGCATGTGGAAAATTACAAAATAAATCTCAAATGTATTTACCTGAACTCTTGGTCACAAACAAGTCAAACATGCTAACTACAGCATGTGACTAATAGCACTTTATATACCAAGTGACGTTGGTAAAGTCATGTTTTCATTTTCCTTTAAAAGAAAACAATTTCCTAGCCAATTATTCATCTTCTCAAGTAGTAAATTTATGAAGTTTAGCAGTCATTAAACTAAAAAAAAAAAGAATTGATGTGCCCCAAGTTTCAGAATAATAAATGCCTTTTTTAAAACTACCATATATTCTAAAACTAAATCCCCATCTTGAAATCTATGAGTGCATCCTATTTTATTAGATTTTGGAATCCCAGAGTATCTTTCTCTCTGAAAGTAGAATATTAATAGCGAGGCATTGTGCCTAATACTTTACATGTATGATTTCATTTAATGCCTATGATGCTGTGGTACAGTTATTGTGATTACATACATTTTACAGAAAAGAATGCTGAATATTTAGGAAAGTTGCCCAAATTCAAGTCTGTCTAACTGCAAACTCAAGCCCAACCAGGTATCACTGCATAATAAACAAACACAAAATATCAACGGCATATCACTGGAAAGATTTGTTTCTTACATGTCTGCACATCGGCTGAACTACCTCAGTTCAATTGATCTTGGTTGGGCTCGGTTGAGTGGTTTCAAGCTACAGGTTGAATCCACCTCTGCTCCACATGTCTCTCAACCCCTTGGGATCAGCAGACCATGGTATTCTCATGGTGATGACAGAAATGCAGAGGGTAAATGAAACACACAAGGTCTCATAAGGCTTAAGCTCATATCTGACACACTATTACTTCCATCCACATCCCATTTGCCATAACAAGTCAGGTAACCAAGCCCAAAGTTTAGGGGTAAGGAAGGAAGTATATTCCTCTTTTAGTGAAAGAACATGCAAAGTTACATAGCAAAGTGTGGATATAGGAAAGGATAAAATGTTGGAAAAAAAATTCAACATAACCCACTCACTATGTCAGTGGGCTCCCATAGTGGCATAATCTTTCATAAATCATTTGAGATGTATGTGTCCACAGCGAGGAAAGGGATGGCTTAACACTCTGATATACTCTGGAATACTGAAATAATATTAAATCTGATCAATTAAGCAAGACAGAGGTGATATATCTCTAAGTTCTGAAAACCTGAAGTCTAGAATCATTGGCAGATTCCATCATGTGCTAAATTATGAAGCGGATAAATTTGCCCTTGACATTGCTCAATCTCACCTCTAATCATCCCTGGTTTCATGCCTCTGTCTTATCTATTTCTCCTGTCCCCCTAACAAAATATCCCTGTAAGCCCACTTCCACTAAACTCAACCCTCTGCACTTCGAGACTTCTCTGTCTGATAGCTAACACCATCTTTGATAGTGACAGCTGAATGGGTAAATGGGTTATTTGCTTAAAGACTTACACATTTTAACCAGGGATTCCTGGACACAGAGCACGTGAGCTTAAACAGCAGTTGTAAAAAAGAAAAAAACTTTGGAAATAAAACTTTTATCTTCCAACAAACTTAATTAGAAATCCAAATTATTAAAAGATAAATGACCATACTGTTATTCTACTATTGGTCAAATAATGTTAATGTAATTATTGATAGTCTATTATGAGTTGACAGGGGGAGGGGGTGGCTAAAAGAGACAAAACCTGTTTGTTCTCTTGGTCAGTCTCTCCTATTGTCCTTGATGACCTGTGAAGTTCTTCTGCAGAATCCCCTGGTACTGAGAAACACAGTTTGAAAACCCAAAATATAAACTCTCATGCTAAGAATATCTGGGAGATCCTCTCTTCTTTCCAGTCACAGTGAACCACTCACAACCTCTGTGAATGCATAAAGCTATCTTGGTCCCAGGGCCGATATGGTGGGATTTGAGTTGCATGTGAAATTTGTTATCCCTTTAGCTTGCAACAGTGCCTGAATATTGACAATTGGTTAATATTCCTTTGGTCTAGGGCATTTTCTTGTCCAGGAGCCCCTCTAAAAGGGTAAAACCTCTGTAGAGAAATAATTCATCAGTCTACTAATACCTTAGCTTTGAACAGGTTTTCATGAATGGCCTACAGATGGCACAGGTAGGTGGGGTAGGAACTGTGAGATCTAAATATCCATGGGACTTGGTGAAAAGAGGTCAGGAGAATCTGTGAAAAAAAAAAACGAGCTGGAAAAAAGGGAGATGAAAGTGGAAACGTGAAGTGAATTCAAAACAGAGGCAAGCTTTGTCTAACAAACACCTTTTCATGAAGCAAGCTCCAGCTAGTACCATATAGAGATCATTTCTCTGAATACAGACCTCTTAGGAGGTGCACATTCATTCGCCTCTGTGGGGAAAACCAAGTAGGTGGGTTTCCTTTGGATTCCATTCTTATTGTGGGATTTGTGAAAATTCTGATTGATCCAGAGCTCAAAGTCTCCTTTTCAAACCATATCTTTTTGGAATAAACTGCCCAAGGAAGAAAATTATTTTTCTCATTTAGTATAGATACTAGAAAGGGGGAAATAGATCAAATGGGCATAGATAGGGTTATCTGATAGTGTGTTACATCTAAAGTCAATCATATGGTAAATGATCAACTGTGCCTTATCAAGAGCAAAAATAATACGGAACTCATTGACTTACTATAGGATGACTTATTCTTTGGAAGTAGCATATACTATCAAGTAACAGGTGGTTGCTGAAAATTACAAATTCATAAGATATGAGAGGAATTTAGTGTTTCTCATAAAATTCTTCAGGACTTCTCTGGAAACTTCCAGTGTATTTGTTTAATTCGATTCAGCAAATATTTAGTGCCTATTATGTGCCAGGCACTGTGCTAGGTCCTGGAAAGGCAAAGATGAATAGGACATTCTCTCTGCCCTCAACGTGCTCAAAATGGAAGTGAGGAAGACAGAAATATAAATGACTAGCTAGATTACAGTGTAATCACGGCTACATTACAGGTATAAAAAGAGTGGTATGGGAATCAGCACAGGAAGGAATGATCTAGTCTTTGGCCATCAGAGAGAGAGAAAATGGCAGGTCAGGAGAGCCACCCTATATGGGAGCCTCTGTAGCTCAAACAGGCCTTGAAAAGCCATCAGTGACTTTAAAGATGCAAAAAGGCATTATTAGATTGGCTGTCTTGAAAAAAGCACTCAGGCAGGAGAGAAAAGGGTCAAATTAGTTAAGAGGTTCCTGCAATCGATCAGTCAACATCTATTAAAATAGACTAAATAAAATGTGGAGTTAGGAGGCAGAGAAGAGATTTCTTCCAGGTGACCTCAGGAGAGAGATAAAATGAAAGCTCTCCAGTACTCAAACAAGAGATACATAAAAGACAATCACTTGTTTACCTGTGTGAGAAAACTAAAATTTTCTAATTCCTGTAATGCATTGCAGTAGTTGAGGTGCTAACCCTGTTCCCTTCTAAATAAGAAGGAAATCAAGAACTCCCATTTCAGGATGAGTCAAGCAGCCACTAACAATAAGACATGAGACCTGTCACAGGGAGAGACTCACATCTTCAAATGAAACAGACTTGCAATATCCCCCTTCATAGAAATCCTTATATGAGATAGCTACCCTCCTGGCATGGCTATGAGAAACTTCCATTTGCTTTAGACTTAAACGTCTTGACATCATGATAAATTTCTGAGGATTACTTTGTCACACATATACTATGCAAAGCACTGTGAAAATGGGTAGAAAATAACATATTAATACTCCATGATCAGTGCTGGACAGCATGTAGTGGGTAAAGATGTTAATGGGATTGCGGATGTCGCCCCATCAATTAAGAATCTGCTATTGAATGCCAGCACCCGGAAATCTACCTGGCATAGGGTAAGTACTAAAAGAATATTTGATGGGTGAACGAATTAAAAAGAAGTACAGATATCAAGAAAATGTAATTGACTTTTGTGATACTTGTCTCTGAAATGGTAAGAAAATACTAATGAACTCCCGCATAGGGTTGGAATAGAAAAGCATAATAAGTATTTTGTCAGATTTTCTGGTTATTTTTTTCATTTCCATCTTCCGCAGTTCAAAGTTCCATCAGAAGTGGGAATACGTTTCAATCCTTAGACAAATAAATACGTTTCAATTCTTAGACAAATATATGAACTATTTCCTCTTCTTGTACCTTAGTGGGGAAAAAAGATTTTTTATGAATAAGCAAACTATAAAATTTGATTCATATACTCAGAATAAAATAAGGTGAGAAAAATGCCTGGGGAATTATAGCAAATTATGGTATGTGTGAGTGGTCATTAATATCCTTACTGTTACGTAGTGGGGCATGATCACCTTCACAAAAAGAGAGCTGAATCTCAAAATTCTCCAGAAATAAAATTAAAATGTGACCCAATATGTCAAAACTTGGTGAACATTTTTATGACTCATCGATTGTATCATTGCAAGTCGTTAGAGAGAAGATTTTGATGAACATCAATTTCTACATCAAGAAAAATAAATGAGTCTCCATTTCTTTCCTTCCCTTTGTTCTCACCTTCAAGTTGTTAAGGTCTTTGAGAAGAATAAAAGATGACACTTCAGTAGCTCACAAATCAGACTTAACTGTTCCCATGTCAGTTTGAGTTTAGAAAAGATTACTTTCATCTAACAGCCCTCTCAGATACAGTACTACGGTGGGGTACTATGTCACCTCCAGAAATGATTTACACTGCATCTATCTAAATTTTAAAATATTATAGAACTCTGCCTTCTATCTATCTGCATGGTTTTAAAACAGCTCCCAACAGTGCCTTAACAACACAAAGAACAAAGAAAGGCATTTTTCCTATTCCTTAACTACTTAGAATCCTAAATTAAGTTCATCTTTCAAGAGAGGTTCAGAACAGAGGTCAAAATGAACACACACACAGATGCAACTCTTCTCCTTGTTTTCAGTCACCATAAAAGAAACAATCCAAACTTAAGGTTTAATCACTTTCATTCAAAAGTGTAAATGGAATGTAAGGGGCCCTCGTGAGGAATGCAAACATGAGTAATATCTTTTCTCAGTGAGCTCCCAATCTAGCTGGGACAACAAGAGATTACACAAGTATTTTAAATGTACAGAATAATAAGATGATTGCTTTAGAAATGTGTCAAAAGTGCCAACAATGCTAAGAGAAAGAAAAGATAACTTCAAAACTAACCAGAACTGGAAACGTAAGACCATTCTTGGTCCAAAGACATGGGATAATCATAGTATCAGGAGTTGTCAAGGAGATGTGAAATGTCGCCTAGGAGTCAAGAGAGCAGTGGGAAAAATTCTGAAAAACTGAGTCTGGAATAAAGTAGGGGTGACCTTGAGTGCCAGGGCCAAGAATTTAGAATTTATAAGATAATCAGTGAGAATGCTTCAAAGTGAGGAAATACAGTTTCAGCTACTGTTTAATTTGGAAGCAATGTGAGACTGGGATAAGGAGAGAGAGAGACCCCATTCAAGTGGACATTAACAAGATATCTATTATAGTAATGGCCCAGTAATGAGATTTGAAACCAAGGCCCCTGGAGAGGGAGTGAAAAGAACGTTTCAAATTCAAGAGATATAAAGAGACATAATCTCCAGGGTTTTGTAAGTGCTGGGATGTGAAGACTAAATGGGTAGAGAAAAACATGAATTAGTTGTGAAGTCTATGTGACTAGGAAAATGGTGTGGCATTAATATAAATTGGGAAACCAAAAAAAAAAAAAAAAAAAAAGGAGGGGCGGGGTACATGTGGAAAAGGAAGAGATAACTTGTTCAGATCTAAAAATATGTTGAATTTGAGGCCCTAATGGAGCAATCAGGTAGGAATTTCCTCTTTGGCTCGATGGCATGACCTTCAGTAGATCCATTCAATTTTGTGATTTCAGCCATGTGTAAGAAGAAAGTAGAGTTTGTCACGCGCTGAGTATTGCCAAGGTCCACCTGCAATGAGGTCAAGGAGAATAAGTGCTTCAAATTACTAGCAAAAGTGGTATTCGGATGGCTGCTCTTGGAGTCTAGGTTGGACAGGTTAAAAGAGGAGCCCTGTGATTTATTTCCCTATATCAAATCTCCTTACTTCTCCTGATTTCTGTATTTTTTTCTTAATGTGTTACCTAGAATCACTCCATCTTTTTCTTCAAGCCTATCAGATCTACCCTAGTTTTTCACCTTGCCACCAGCCCTTGTAGATTAGTATGCTTATAGATTGGTAAAATTGAATCAGGGTTTCCAAAATATTGTGTCTAAAGTGGACTTCAGAAAACATCATTTGTGTCAGACTAAGGAAGGAAGTAAAAAAATGGCACATTAGCAAAGCAAGATTTTCCCTCAACTATATCACTACCACAGAAAGAGAAGAAAGAGTGGGGGAACAGGAGGAGGAAGAATGGGAGGAAGAAAAAAACAAGAACAAGAAGGGAAGGAAGGAAGGAAGAAAGGAAGAGAGGAAGAGTTTTAGATTGATTTTTATTGATGTGCCCTAGAATCACATAAATATGATTGATTTCAATAATTCAAGTCAACATGGAGGCAAGAAATCCAGATATACCAGTCCTCAATACCATTAATCCGATAAAGCAAATCTTCACTCGTTAATTCTGTTTTCACCCATATAGACCCTACTTAGAACTATTAGAAGTAGAAAATAAAGATCTTGAATTCAAAACTTTTAGTATTAATTTGAGCTTTTTGTGTGAACTAGAACAACTTATTTCCCTTTTGAGCCTTAATTATCTTGCACATAAAATAGTTATAATAACAGTCACCTTATAATGTTACTTTAAAATACATGTATGTGTGCTTATGTGTTCCCCACCATAGAATTCAACATAGTCTCAATAACTTCTAGTTCACTTCCTTACAAAACTATTGTTAGAATTAAATAAAATAATGTGTTTGGAGGCACTTGGAAAACTGTAGATTAGCTCAACAAACTTACAAAGTAATAAAACGATGCTGGAAAAAATAGCTTTATGTACATATCCTCATGATTCATTTTATGTCGACATTGAGAATGAACTTGTTTTACTCAATAATCCCTTGAAGACTTACTGAGGTTCTAAATATTCTACATGCGAAAACAAAATTGTACTGCGTTCCCTAGAGTATTTTCAATCATGATAAAACACCGTCTAACCGCAATGCATATTTTTTAGATGCAAGCCACATTTGACTTTGAAACTATGCTGACACAGAGAGAAAATGCAGCGCTGATTAGCTTTCTAAGCCCCACTAGATTTTCAAGATAATCACAGTCTACTCCACATTTTAGTTGTATAAATGTGACCTTAATCTGTGTTGATGTGACCTCCAAAACTTAAATTAACATGGTTTCAAACCCAGAGACCTCTGACCTCTGGTGGTAGTTAATTGTAAAAGGTCTTCATGTTCACATACACAGAGTGTTACTCTCACATTAACTAAATAATGTGTCTCATGCATATTTGTGCTGTTTCAAATATTACTTGCTATTGGGATTCATACAATAAAATATCATTGCAAAGCATTTGTGTCAGAAAATTTCAAGTGGCAGAAGCCCAATTCAAACTAAAAACGAAATTTGGGGACACACATGTCTGAAAAGAATATGGATAAATCTGAGCATGCATCAATAGATCTAGTGGCACAAACCATGAATATAGGACTCCATCTCTTTAAATAGCTCAGCTTCATTTCCTGCCTTTGCGCTTTATTCTCATGCATACTTTAACACTGTGTAGGTGGTTGCCAGCAGGTACAGGTTTATATAGGCAAATCCCAACAGATAAAAGGGACTGCCTCACTTTCAACAGTCCCAGCAAAGGTTCTGAAACTGTCTCAAATTAGGTAGCCCATGCCCATCAGGGAGGTAATTACTGTGATCCGGGATATGAAATACTTTTATAGGCCAGGCCTAAGATATATACCCACCGCTGCAGCCAAGGGTAGAGTCTAAATCACCCAACGTGAATGGACCAAGAGTGAAAAAGGAAGGGATGTTTTACAATAGGAAAATTGGGGTACTTACTGAGGTCAATAAGGGGAAGGGATGCTGACCAGCAAAAATATGATGGTCGTTATAGCTTTGTAGAATACATAATGGTCACTTACAATAACACATTTTCTCAATATGTGTGGCTCTTAAAATGTTTTGATCTTTAAAAGGAAATTCTCACATTCGAAAAGCTTGAGAATCACTAAATCAATTCTTTTTTCTATAGGAGTATATGGACTGATATAGATCAAATACATGGATGAGTAACTGAAGTTTCTCTCTCTCAATTTAGTTGATCAGTGTGGTATGATGCCTGAGATGTCTGCTTTGAAACTTCTTTTGCCTGTGAGTCACTAGCTCAGTGAGTTTTCTTGGTCTGTTAGGTAACTTCACAAAGCATTGCCTTCTCCAGGGAGCAGAAAACAGCATGAAAAGAAAATCTCACAAAGCACATTTTCAGCATGAATTTTTGAATTGTTTATCCCTGAATCAACTGAAGTATCCAGGTTAGGTGCTTACAGAATGTGTTTATGAATTTCCTTAGTGCTAATTTGGAATTAGTTATGCATTCTACATATAAAGGCATTTACACTTACTTCCATAAGATAAGTTAACACAAAGTAATTTTATGAGGTTAATTATGATGGTGCACTCTAAATGAGCACAATTGTTAGAATCATTACGTACTCATGATGGCAAGAGCCCCCCTTCCCCTCCTATACTTTTCTAGCTACTTGGAAGTTCATTTTTCCATGGAAGGAAAATCTGTAGTGTCATAAGAGATCACTTCACAATTACTTTACGCATAAGGTTTTTTATCTAAAAAATAAGTACTTGCATGAGAAATCCTATTTTCATCACTCATTCTTTCAGCCATGTTGAGCTTTGTGGTTTAAATCTCATATAATGCCACGTAAATGACAGACTCCTATCTATTCACAAAATCATACTATCTTTCAATTTCACCATAATGCTTAGACCTCCAAATCTTCTTCCTTCACAAATTGCAACTAAGTAGTTTAATCTTAATAATTTAGTTTTTCATTAAATAGGATTCTGGTACTTTTTTTTTTTTTTAATTTTTTTTTTTGAGATGGAGTTTCGCTCTTGTTGCCCAGGTTGTAGTGCAATGGCGTGATCTCGGCTCAGCGCAACCTCCACCTCCTGGGTTCAAGTGATTCTCCTGCCTCAGCCTCCCGAGTAGCTGGGATTACAGACATGCACCACCAGGCCCGGCTAATTTTGTATTTTTAATAGAGACGGGGTTTCTCCATGCTGGTCAGGCTGGTCGCGAACTCCCAACCTCAGCTGATCCACCCACCTTGGCCTCCCAAAGTGCTGGGACTACAGGCGTGAGCCACCGTGCCCGGCCTCTGATACATTTTAACTAAAAAATGTTGATTGTACAAAACAATAATTCGAATGATATTTGCAAACAAATAACCCAGATTTATTCACTTTTTTCTTCTCCCTTTCCTCCTTGTCTTTTAACAATTCTTCTTTTTAAATTTATTATTTTTAATTGACAAATAGAAATTGTATAAATTTATAATATACAACATGGTTCCATATATATATAAATAAACATACATTGTGGAATGATTAAATCAAGTTAATTAACATATTACTTCACATACTTACTGATATGGTTAGGTTTCACGTCCCCACCCAAACCTCATGTCGAATTTTAATCCCCATAATCCCCGCATCTCGAGGGAGTTACCTGGTGGGAGTTGATTGAATCATGAGAGTGGTTTCCTCCATGTTCTCTTGATAGTCAGTGAGTTCTCATGAGATCTCATGGTTTTATCAGGGGCTCTTCCCCTCTTGCTTCTCTCTTCTCTCTCCTGCCACCTTGTGAAGAAGGTGCCTGCCTCCCCTTCCACCATGATCCTAAGTTTCCTGAGGCCTCCCCAGCCATGCGGAACTGTGAGTCAATTAAACTTCTTTCCTTCATAAATTACCCAGTCTCAGGTAGTATCTTTACAGCAGTGTGAGAACAGATTAATACACTTATCTTTTTTGTGGTGAGAACATTAACGTTTACTCTCTTAGTGATTTTCAAATATACTACACATTATTATTAATTATAGTCACCATGATGTACACTAGAGCTCTTGAACTTAGTTCTCCTTTCTAACTGAAATTTTGTACCTTTGACCAATATCTCCCCACTTCTCCTGCCCCCAGCCGCTGGTAACCACTATTCTACTCTCTGCTTCTATGAGTTAGACAACCTTATTAAATAAATCTTTCTTGATTTATTTAATATGTTATATATATTTACATTTCTATGACTTTTATTTGAAAGTCTAAAATCACATTTTTGCAGCAACATGAATGCAACTGGAGGCCATTATCTTAAGTGAAGTAACTCAGAAACGAAAAGTCAAAAACTTCATGTTCTTACTTGTAAGTAGAAGCTAAATAATGTGTATGCATGGACACTGAGTGTGGAATGATAAACATTGGAGACTTGGGAGGGTGGGAGGGTGAGAGGTGGGTAAGGGATGAGAAATTACTTAATATGTACAATTTACATTTTCCAGGTGATAGTTACACTAAAAGCCCAGATGTCACCATTACACAACATATCCATGAAACAAAACTGCATTTGTACCCCCTAAATTTATACAAATAAAAAATAAATAAAATGATATATTTTGTCACCCAGTTAAGGCAACCCAGAAAACTTACTTATCACCTTGTTTCTCACATTATGTTTCTTTTTTCTTTTCTTTTCAGATAGAATCTCCTTCTATTGCCCAGGCTGGAGTGCAGTGGCACAATCTCAGTTCACTGCAACCTCCACCTCCTGGGTTCAAGTGATTCTCCTGCCTCAGCCTCTCGAATAGCTGGGACTACAGGTGTGCACCACCACACCCGGCTAGTTTTTTGTTTTTTGTTTTTTGTTTTGTATATTTAGTAGAGACGGGGTTTCACTATATTGGCCAGGCTGGTCTCGAACTCCTGACCTTGTGATCCGCCCGCCTTGGTCTCCCAAAGTGCTGGGATTACAGGCATGAGCCACTGCGCCTGGACTTTCTCACATTATTTTTAAATGCATCATTCCTAGCATTGTCTGGACATATTCATTTATATTCCTATCTGTCATTCTAATCCCTGCATGTGTTTTAGTCTTAACTCTACATTTAAAATGCATTTGGTGCTCACCCACTGGTCCTTTCTCTAGTCATCCATTAGTTGACTGAAGTTCATCCCCTGTACTTTTCTCAAGAAGAGCTCATGATAACAATATCCCTTTGCGGTCTTGCATATTCAACCCTGAGTCCAGCAAGCCTATGGATGCCATTTTTCCAACAGCATATGTTCTTTTTTCTGTCTGTGTCACATTTTGGTAATTTCGCAATATTTCGAACGTTGTCATTATTAATATATCTGTTATGGTGATCTGTGATCAGTGATCTTTGATGTTACAACAACAGTTGTTTTAGAGTGCTACAAACTATGACCACATAAGATGTGTGTGTTCTGACTGTTCCTCCAACTGGCCATGCCCCCATCTCTCTCCCTCTCTTTGGGCCTCCCTATTCCCTGAGAGTCAACAATATTGAAATTAGGCCAATTGATAAACCTACAATGGCTTCTAAGTGTTCAAGTGAAAGGAAGAGTTGCCCATCTCTCACTTTAAATCAAAAGCTAGAAATGATTAAATTTAGTGAGAAACGTATCTCAAAAGCTGAGACAGAGTGAAAGCTAGGCCTCGTGCCAAATAGTTAACCAAGTTGTGAATGTAAAGAAAAAGTTCTTGAAGGAAATTAAAAGTGTTACTCCAGTGAACGCACGAATGACAAGATTGTGAAACAGCCTTATTTCTGATATGGAGAAAGTCTGACTAGTTTGCATAGATCAAACCAATGCCAACATGCCCTTAAGCCAGCGGTCCGCAACCCCTTTTTGGCATCAGGGACCAGTTTCACAGAAGACAATTTTTCCATGAACCAGGGTTGGGCGGAGGATGGTTTCGCGATGAAACTGTTCCACTTCAGATCATCAAGCATTAGTTAGATTCTCATAAGGAGCACGCAACCTAGATCCCTTGCATGTGCAGTTCACAATAGGGTTTTGGGCTCCTGTGAGAATCTAATGCTGCCGCTGATCTGACAGGAGGTAAAGCTCAGGTTGACAGTACTCGCTCCCCTGTCACTCACCTCCTGCTGTGTGGCTTGGTTCTTAACAGGCCACAGCCTAGTACTGGCCTGGGGGTTGGGGACCCCTGCCTTAAGCCAGAGCCTAATACAGATCAAGGCCCTAACTTCAATTATTTGAAGTCTGAGAGAGGTGAGGAAGTTGCAGAAGAAAAGTTGGAAGCTATCAGAGGTAGATTCATGAGGTTTAAAGAAAGAAGCCATCTCCATAACACAAAAGTGCAGGGTAAAGCAGCAAGTGCTGATGGCAAAGCTGCAAGAAGTTATCTAGAAGATCCAGCTAAGACATGTGGTAAAGGTGGCTACACTTAACAACAGATTTTCAATATAGATGAAACAGCGTTCTATTGGAAGAAGATGCCATCTAGGACTTTCACAGCTGGAAAGAAGTCAATGCCTGGCTTCAAAACTTCAAAAGACAGGTTGACTCTCTTGTTTGAGGCTAATACAGCTGGTGATTTTAAGTTGAAGCCAATGATTATTTACCATTCTAAAATCCTAGTGTCCTTAGGAATTATGCTAAATCTACTCTGCCTGTGTTCTACAAGTGGAACAACAAAGCATGGATGATAACATATGTGTTTACAGCATGGTATACTGAATTTTTAAGCCCGCTGTCAAGAGCTACTGCTCAGAAAAAAGAAAAACAACCAAATGATTTCTTTCAAAAATATTAACTGCTCATTGACAGTGCATTTGGTCACCCGAAACCTCTGATGGAGATGTACAGGGAGATTAATGTTGTTTTCATGCCTGCCAACACAACATTCATTCTGCAAACCATGCATAAAGGAGCAATTTTGACTTTTAAACTCTTATTATTTGAAAAATACAGTTTGTAAAACTATAGCTACCATAGATGATAATTTCTCTAATAGATCTGTACAAAGTAAATTGAAAGCCTTCTAGAATGGATTCACCATTTCTAGATGCCATTAAGAACATATGTGACTCATGAAAGGAGGTCAAAATATCCACATTAAGAAGAGTTCAGAAGAAAATGATTTTAATCCTCATGAATGACTTTGAGGCATTCAAGACTTCAGTGGAGGAAGTCACTAAGATGTGGTGGAAATAGCAACATAACTAGAATTAGAAGTGAAGCCTGAAGATGTGACTGAATTGCTGCAATCCCATGATAAAACTTGAATGGATACATTGCTTAGTGTGGATGAGTAAAGAAAATGGTTTCTTGAGATGGAATCTACTCCTGGTGAAGATTCCATGACCACTGTTGAAATGACAACAAACGATTTAGAATACTCTATAAAATTAGTTGATAAAACAGTAGCAGGTTTTGAGAGGATTAACTGAAAATTTTAAAGAAGTTCTACTATGGATACAATTCTATCAAACAGCATCACATGCTACATAAAAATCTTTCCTGAGAGGAAGAGTCAATTGATGCAGCCAACTTCATTGTTATCTTATTTTAAGAAATTGCCACAGCTGCCCTAACCTTCAACAACCACCATCCTGATTGCTCAGCAGCCATCCACATCAAGACAAGACCCTCTCCCAGCAAAAAGATTATGACTCTCTGAAGGCTCAGATGATTGTTAGTATTTTTAAGCAATAAAGTATTTTTAAATTAGGGTATGCATATTATTTTTTAAGACATAATGCTATTGCACACTTAATAGACTACAGTATAGTGTAAACATAACTTTTATATACACTGGGAAACCACAAAGTTTGTGAGACTTGCTTTATTGTGATATTCACTTTATTAGTGTGGTCTGAAACCAAACCTGCAATATCTCTGAAGTATGTCTGTATATTCTACTGCCTTTACATTTGAAGGACAGCTTGGCTAGATATAACATCTTTAGCTCATTCTTCTGTTCCTTGAGTAATTTGTGAGACACTCTCCAGTGTCTTTGGCCTGCACTGACACTATGAAGAAATCCGAGGTAGCCTGAGTGACTTGAACTTTTTGCCTGGTTGTCCAGTGTACTGTTTCTTTGGCTTTAAGTTTCAGTAAATTTACTAGGACATGCTTTAATGTAGACCATTCTACGTCACTCTTTTCCTACTACACAATGATGTAAGGATTGTCTTTGGTTTCAGGAAAGTATTTTGAATTACATATTTAAATATTTGTCCTATTCCATATTTTGTTTTTCTCCTCTGGGATGTTCTTTGTCTGTCTTTATAACTATTTTTTTCTCTCTAATCTCTTTTAACTATTTTGATACTTCTGTATCATTAGGTTTGTTATTTTTACTTCTATCTTCTATTTCCCTACTTCTTGTTGGCTATAATGTATATAACAATGTCTATGATCTCTTGCTTTCCTTCCAATTCCGTCTTTATTTCTATGATTCTGCCATTTTTTTCCTAATATTCTTTTTTTTTTTTGAGACAGAGTCTCGCTCTGTCATTCAGCCTGGAGTGCGGTGGCGCGATCTCAGCTCACTGCAACCTTCACCTCCCGGGTTCAAGCGCTTCTCCTGCCTCAGCCTCCTGAGTAGCTGGGACTACAGGCGCATGCCACCATACCCAGCTAATTTTTGTATTTTTACTAGAGACGGGGTTTCACCATGTGAAACCACCAGGATGGTCTCTGTCTCTTGACCTAGTGATCCATCTGCCTCAGCCTCCCAAAGTGCTGGGATTACAGGCGTGAGCCACCGCGCCCGACCTTTTTCCTAATATTCTATCATGTTCTGTCAGCTCACTTCTTTATCTTCCTGATGTCTGCCCATTTTTTCCCTGAATTCTTATATTCTGTATTTGTAACTTTTCTTCAGAGAGGCAATTGCTTTCAGTATTTTAAAAAAAATTGTCACCATCGTAGGTCACCATATGTGGTCACCAAACATTTGGCCATCATCAGAAGTTGGATTCCCTCTGAAGAAAACAAAGGTGTGAGGGCAAGTTGTAATTTTGGAGATAACCCCAAGAAACATTGGGGTGAGTTTGATAAATTGAGACCAGGAAGGGATGACAGTCAATGCAGAGTGCATGAATGAGCCAATCACTGCTATAACAAGTGGATCCCAACCCTTCTGCATTCCTCTAGGAGACTTTGTGAAACAGGGATTATAAAACTTTAATACGTATACAAATCATCTGGGGATTTTTAGAAAACACAGGTCCTCATTCAGCAGGTCTGAGATAAGGTCTGAGATTCTGCATTTCTCATAAAACCATCCCAGACAATGCTGAGTAACAGGGATGCAGAATTCTTCTCAGCACTGTCCCTCCCTCACATTTCCCAGGGTGAAGCAATTCCTGTCTGTAATTGGTTGAGCAATGTTCCTGGGGCTGTAAGCTCTCTGGCACTTTCAGCTTGCTCTGCATGTCAGAAAATCAGTCAGAGAAAGCTGTCATGAAGTCAAAGAGGCATGCAGCAAAAAGTCGTCAGCCTGTCTAGAAACTCTGAGTGCAAAAGGGATGACGCATCTGCTACTCACACTTTTCATCAGTTCTGAGGCAACATTTTTCTGGAGAATGCTCTTTATGTGTCAGTAAGTTTTACTCCTCTATCATACATTTTTTTTTTTTTTTTTTTTTTTTTTTTTTTTTTTTGAGACAGAGTCTCACTCTTGTTCCCCAGGCTGGAGTGCAGTGGTGCAATCTCGGCTCACT
>NW_012110519.1:774939-776405 GCF_000951045.1 Mandrillus leucophaeus
GTGTTAGCCAGGATGGTCTCGATCTCCTGACCTCGTGATCTGCCCGTCTCGGCCTCCCAAAGTGCTGGGATTACAGGCTTGAGCCACCGCGCCTGGCCCTATTGAGCATTTTTTCATACTTGTTCACCATTTGTTTGCCTTTTACTGAAAAATCTCCATTCATATCCTTTGCCCATTTTAAAATAATAATATTGCTTTTTACTGTTGAGTTGCTTGAATTCCCCGTATATTCTTGATATTAGTCTTTTGGATAATCGATATTTTATAAATTATGCATGTTTTAACTGTATAATGTGATGTTTTTTTTTTTTTTTTTTAAGTCTGGCTTCATTTATTAAGAATGATGCTCTTAAGATTCATTCATGTTGTTACATCCAACCTTCTTTTGTGACAGCAAAACACTTGGCAACAATTTGGTAAGTTTTAAACACATTACCCAGGTGTGGTGGCTCACACCTGCAATCCCAGGCCAAATCGGGCAGATTGCTGGAGCCCAAGAGTTTGAGACCAGCCTGGGCAACAGGGCAAAACCTCATCTCTACAAAATATATAAAAATTAGACAGGCATTGTGATGCGTGCCTGTGGCCCCAGCTACTCAAGAGGCTAAGGCAGGGGAATCACCTGAGTCTGGGAGGTTGAGGTTTCAGTGAGCTGTGATTACACCACTGCACTTCAGCCTGGGTGACAGAGCGAGACTCTGTCTCAAAACAACAACAACAAAAACATGACTACAATCAAGAAAATGAACATATTCATCCCTCTCAAAAATGATTTATTTGTAAACATCTACAATGGCTAGATGTCACGGAAAGGTTAGATTTTTCACTCAACTGAAGTAATAATTGTATTATAATAATCAAATCTAATCTGAAAAAAAGCATGGACCACCAAACAAGTGGATTTATTGTCATTTGAGATGTCCAGTGAGGTAGGAGTTTTAATTATGGTTCTTGAGTAAAACAGAACAACACGCACACACACATGCACACACATGAGAGATAGAGTGATTATAAGGATCATAGAGTTGGCGGGGTGTGGTGGCTCACGCCTGTAATTCTAGCACGTTGGGAGGCCAAGGCAGGTGGATCACCTGAGGTCAGGAGTTCGAGACCAGCCTGGCTAATACGGTGAAACCCCGTTTCTACTAAAAACACAAAAAATTAGCCGGGCATGGTGACGCACACTTGTAATCTCAGCTACTCAGGAGACTGAGGTGGGAGAATCGCTTGAACCCAGGAGGGAGAGGTTGCAGTGAGCCGAGATCATGCCATTGCACTCCAGCTTGGGCAACAAGAGCGAAATCCCGTAAAAAAAAAAAAAAAAAAAAAAAAAAAAAAATGGATTATACAGTTATGGAGGCTGAGAAGTCCCACAATCTGCCATCTGCAACCTGGAGACCCAAAAAGCTAGCAGTTAGCTCCAGCCCAAGTCTAAAGGCCTGAGACCCAGGAGTGCCTAAGCAAAC
>NW_012110519.1:778605-780369 GCF_000951045.1 Mandrillus leucophaeus
ATTCTCCTGCCTCAGCCTCCTGAGCAGCTGGAACTACAGGCGCCCGCCACCACACCCAGCTAATTTTTGTGTTTTTAGTAGAGACAGGGTTTCACCATGTTGACCAGGCTGGTCTTAAACTCCTGACTTCAGGTGATCCGGCCGCCTCAGCCTCCCAAAGTACTGGGATTACAGTCGTGAGCCACTGTGCCCAGCCACAATTTTTTTTTTTTAATAGTATCTTTGTTCCTGTTTTTTCTATTACTCATAATTAAATAGATTATATTCTCCTGAGGTCAGCTATTTCTAGTACATTCCTATGGCACAGAAGTAAGGCTGGATAATGGGCAAGGGCAACATCACAAATCAAAGGCTAAATCTCTGCTACTACCATAAGGACAAATTACTTCCTACAACTATGATTCACCTTTGTGATCCGTTGTGCAGCCCCAGCTCCTTTACTTCTCTGACCCACATGGGGCCTTTTGAGCTTCTGCTACCAACCAAGCCAATTGATGCATTTCCTGCATCTATGGTTACAAACAGTGAGTATCACTTTAGCACATCCAAGTAAGTCCTTCACCTTCTTTCAGTATATTTTTTCTGGAATTTTCTGAGATCTTCCTCTATTGGCTCTTCTCATCATTCTCAATGACTTATTCTGTTCACTACCTCCTGTACAGCTTATACTCAGTCTCAGCTTCATGTGATAGGCTCACATAAATGCATATAAATATAATGCATATACAAAAATATATTGATATAATGTATTTTGGAATATGAAGATTATTTGTCTCCTGGTTTCATTCAAAATGGGGTTTGTTCAATATTTTCTCCCCTTCTTGCTTTTTAAATATTTTCAGGAGGAAACAGAGAAAGACATTCACACTATTATTTTTCAAACACTAATTGAGTCATCTTACATGCCAGGCTGATCACAACGCAATTAAAAATGAATATGATGCTATCCCAGGCCTCAACGTGTTCCCAATCCTGTACATGGACTGTCAGTGCAACATGGGTAAAACCATTAGACTTCTCTAACCTTCAATTTTCCACATATGGAATCAAGATATTTAAATATTTTAGTATATAACATATATAAGATATACTGTAGATGGATAAAATATTGTAAATTAATTTATACACATGTTGAGAGATGATTCTTTTATTTATTTAGGAGGATTTAAAGAATTCAGTTATCTAAATGCCAGTTAATATGTAGGAGAATAAGGAAACCCCAATAAGAAAGAACAACTGTTTTTCACACTTGCTTAATACAGACAAGAGGCAATTGGTTTAAATTAGAGTAGAAGTTTTTAGTAGTTACATATTACAAAAAATTATTTCACTTTTTATACTTTATTTTTTAATTGATATGTAATCATTATACATATTTATGGGGAACATAGTGATATTTCAATACATATAATGTATAGTGACCAGATCAGAGTAATTAGTACATCGATCATCTCAAACATTTATCATTTATTTCTGTTGGGAACATTTAACACCCTCCTTCTAGCTATTTGAACCTATATAATATATTATTGTTAACTATAGCCATCCTACAGTAGTATAGAACACTGAAACTTATTCTTCATATAGCTATAATTTTGTATCTTTTAAAAATTTTTTTAAAGGTTGAAAGATATTAGAAGTTGTTTCGAAGAGTTTTCAGAAATGACTTGACAATTTCATGAGTTGTTTTCAGTCTGGTCTTGCCTGAAGATGTGGACTGGATGGTTTTTCAGTATCCCAATAGTTATGTGAGTTTAGGATAAT
>NW_012110519.1:780720-781837 GCF_000951045.1 Mandrillus leucophaeus
CTGGGATTACAGGTGTGAGGGAACACTTCTTTTTATACTTCCTAGGTTCTTCCATATTTCCTTTGCAAAATCAGTTTTATTAAAGTATAATTGGCATTTTTCTTTCTCCTTTTAGTTGATATACAAAAATTGTACATACGTATGGGATACAGAGTGAACCTGTGATACCTATGTACAATGGGCAATGACCAAATCAAGGTAATTAGCACATCCATCACCTCAAATATTTACCATTTATTGTGCTGGGAACATTCAAAATCCCCTCTTCTAGGTCTCTGAAAATGTACGATAAATTATTGTTAACTACGTTCACCCTACAGTGCTATATAGTGCTGGAACCTATTCCTCCTATCTAGCTGTAATTTTGCATCCATTAACCAACCTCTCCCTATCCTCCTTCCCACCCTTCCCAGTCTCTAATAACCACAATTTACTGTCTACTTCTATGAGCTTAACTTTTCCTAGCTCCCACATATGAGTGAGAACATGCATTTTTATCTTTCTGTGCCTGGCTTATTTCACTTAACATAGTGTCCTCCAAGCTCATCCATGTTGCCACAAATGACAGGATTTCATTTGTTTTATGGCTGAAGAGTATTCTACTGTATATATGAGACACATTTTCTTCATTTATCTGTCGTTGGACATTTAGGTTGATTACATATATTGGCTATTGTAAATAGTATTTTAATAAACATGAAGCTGTAGCTATCTGTTGCTGATCTCCTTTTCTTTGGATAAATACCTAGTAGTGGGATTGCTGGATCATATGGCAATTCTATTTTTAGTTTTTTGAGAAATATCCACAGTTTTCCTTAATGTCTTTACTAATTTACAGCCATTTTCTCTGCATTCTCACCAGTATTTGTTATTTTCTGTCTTTTTGATAATAGCTATTCTAACTGACATAAGATGACACCTAATTGTGGTTTTAATGTAAATTTCCCTGGTAATTAGTGATATTGAGCATTTTTTCTTTTTCTTTTTTTTTTTTTTTTTTGAGACGGAGTCTTGCTCTGCAACCCAGGCTGGAGTGCAGTGGCCAGATCTCGGCTCACTGCAAGCTCTGCCTCCCGGGTTCACGCCATTCTCCTGCCTCAGCCTCCCGAGTAGCTGG
>NW_012110519.1:783152-812671 GCF_000951045.1 Mandrillus leucophaeus
GGGAGGCGGAGCTTGCAGTGAGCTGAGATCCGGCCCAGCCTGGGCGACAGAGCGAGACTCCGTCTCAAAAAAAAAAAAAAAAAAAAAAAAAAATGGATTATACAGTTATGGAGGCTGAGAAGTCCCACAATCTGCCATCTGCAACCTGGAGACCCAAAAAGCTAGCAGTTAGCTCCAGCCCAAGTCTAAAGGCCTGAGACCCAGGAGTGCCTAAGCAAACCTACGCCAAGTGCTTATGCATGAACTATTTATAACTATTTTGAACTAAGAATAATTTGCAGCCCAGCAGTGGTATGTGGACCATGACTTGAGCAGCATTGAATTTGAAAATAAGCAATCTTGTTCCTTTACACACACACTACACAAATATACACACAAAAAATAAGCTCTCATTCTACGAACTTTTCTGTATTGCCACACTGAAGTTTCTAGGTATTTATACCTAAGAGAATATAGGTTTCCCAATCTTCTATCCTTGATGACACAGGGACAAAAACTGGCTTCTTCTATTACTACATTTCCCTTGAGAGTTTTCCTAAGTTTTATAGCTAACAAGAAAAAATGTTATAATTCTAAAAAAGAAAAACAAATAAGTCCTGTCTGTCGTATCACAGTATTTTCCAGAATTACCTTGCAGCAAAAAACACAAAGTCTACCAAAAAATTTAGTTAGACATAAATCTTTGGTTCGTGGAAATCTAAAGTTTTCCTTCTATTGCTTGGGTTCCTAGAAGACACTTTTTCCTCTAGACATGGATATTCCCGTGGTGGGTCTACATATGTTTAACAAGTGGGAGACATAAACTTTGCTATGATCCCATTTTTGTCTTGAAGTTTTTCATTCGTCACTTATATCCCAGCATGTCAAACAGGAACTAACCATTATTATTTATTACTTAGAAATGGAAGAGTAATGGTAATTATGTATATTCTTCCAGCCAACAATTAATTTTCATTTGACTGCAAGTGAGCCACTCATGTTTATTAAACACTGGCTATAACAAAAATAAATAAAATTATTGCATAAGCATCATATATTATTAAACCATTTTTCAATGAACAGCTTTGAGTTTTTAGAATCATTGACTCTTGGACCTAGAAGACACTTTTAAACATTCTATACCACAGTCCAAATTTTTTAAAATCAATATTATAAACAGTACATTATCATTAAAATAATATGGAAAATACAGAAAGACAAAAAAAATCACATCTAATCCCATTATCTCAATATAATCTCTTTGAGTATTACATGTCCTTTCTTCTAGCTTACTTTTAATGCAAAAGTCATTTGTTTATTAAAAATGTAACAGTAAGTAATACTACATACAATATTGTTTCATGATTTTTCTCTCAATATTAAAACAGAAGTATTTTTCACCGGGTGCGGTGGCTCACGCTTGTAATCCCAGCACTTTGGGAGGCCGAGGCAGGTGGATCACCTGAGGTCGGGAGTTCAAGACCAGCCTGACCAACATGGAGAAACCCCGTCTCTACTAAAAATACAAAATTAGCTGGGGTGGTGGCACATGCCTGTAATCCCAGCTACTCGGGAGGTTGAGGCAGGAGAATCGCTTGAACCCGGGAGGCGGAGGTTGCGGTGAGCCGAGATCGCGCCATTGCACTCCAGCCTGGGCAAAAAGAGCAAAACTCTGTCTCAAAAAAAAAAAAAAAAAAAAGAAGTATTTTTCTACACTATTACATAATCTTCACAAGTGGCATTTTATATAGTTCTGCAATGCCAAGACCAGCTCGGTTGGTCGTGGAGACCCTAACCCAGCGGTGCTAGCGGAATTAAAGACACACACACAGAAATATGGAATGTGGAGTGGAAAATCAGGGGACTCACAGCCTTCAGAGCTGAGAGCCCCGAACAGAGTTTGACCCACATATTTATTGACAGCAAGCGGGTGATAAGCATTGTTTCTATAGATTGTAGATTAACTAAAAGTATTCCTCACAGGAAATAAAGGGATGGGCCAAAATAAAGGGATGGGCTCTGGCTAGTTATCTGCAGCAGGAACATGTCCTTAAGGTGCAGATCACTCATGCTATTGTTTGTGGTTTAGGAACGCCTTTAAGTGGTTTTCCACCCTGAGTAGGCCAGGTGTTCCTTGCCCTCATTCCGGTAAATCCACAACCTTCAGCGTGGGCATCATGGCCATCATGAACATGTCACAGTGCTGCAGAGATTTTGTTTGTGGTCAGTTTTGGGGCCAGTTTATGGCCAAATTTGGGGGCCTGTTCCCAACACTGCAAAATAATTTATCTAATGCTGTATCACAGATTAAACTTTCTTTTTTATCTTCTTTTAATTAATATTTAATGATACATTAATTTTCATGATCATAAATTACACTGAACTTAATAAATTATGCAAAAAATGATCTTGACTATGCAATGTCGCTTACACTAACTCTTTCATTTTGTATAACTGGTATATTTTTCACTCTATGGGTAGAATAAAAATTAAGGTTTAGCCCAACCCGATAACTCCATTAAGTCTTAATTTAAATAATTTAAACTGAGTTTTATTGGAATGGGCCCAGATTTCAGATTTTCCTTGCATCTACTGTTATTTCTAAGAAGTTCACAGGGTTTACTCTACCTCATGGCATTGTGGGAAGAAAATGTTATCCATACCGTGGTATTGATCTGGCCCCATCCTTAGGTGCTCTGTTGGCACCTGCTGCTGAAGATTTTGGCTGATGCAACTTGTGGACTGTTCTTCCGGACAACTTGGCTCTATCTTAGTTCTCAGGGGTGCCTATGAAATCCCTCAAGACGTCTCAGTATGCGTCAGTTGGCTTTAGTAGCATGATAAAATATTTTTAAATTTAGTGGTTTAAAATAACTATCTAGCTCATGATTCTGCTGGGCACTTCATTGTCTGGACCAGGCTCAAGGGATTTCAGTTGGGTTGTTCATGCATTCATGGTTAGTTGGCAGGTCAGTGCATAACCGATTGGCCTCACCATTCAAATGTATGGTGGTTGACAGGTACAACGGGAGTTACTAGCCCATCTACCTTTGGTTATCTGGCAGGCTAGATGGAGGTTTTCATGTCACCACTGAAAAAAAGCAGCTATTCCAAAAGCAGACAGAGGGGAAAACTCTACTGCGCAATTGCTTTTCAAGTCACTTTTCAAGTTTACATAATATTTTCTAATGTCCCATTGGCTAAAGCAAGTGTAGGAGCACACTATTAAAGGGCATGGGTAGATGGAAAGAAATAATTTGTGGCCATTTTTATAAACTACAACATGCTGTGATTGCCAGTGAGTTACCAAGAAGGCCAGGCATGGTGGCTCACACCTGTAATCCCAGCACTTTGGGAGGCTGAGGCGGGCAGATCACCTGAGGTCAGGAATTCAAGACCACCCTGGACAACATGGTGAAACCCCATCTCGACTAAAAATACAAAAAATAAGCTGGGCGTTGTGGCACGTGCCTGTAATTGCAGCTACTCAGGAGGCTGAGGCAGGAGAATCACTTGAACCCAGGAGGCAGATGTTGCAGTGAGCCGAGATCGCACCACTACACTCCAACCTGGGCAACATTGTGAGACTCTGTCTCAAAAAATAAATAAATAAAATTACCAAGTGCCATAGCAACCCACTCTGGTATACTACTCAATTAGACTAGGTAACCTGTTGGGGGCATATGGAAATAATGCCATTTAAGACCCAAGGGCAGCTTTGGAATACTAACTCTAGTTTTCTCTGTCTAACCACTCCATTGTCCCTTGTTTCTGGGATAGGTGGGGAAATGAACCCCCCTCAGGTTTATCTTAACCTCTCCTATATACATCCTGTCCACCTGCCAGGATTCTTAGTTGCAGACAACAGGATCTGCTAATCTAGGCATAAAATGCATATCAAAATATGCTAGGCAGATACTCTGAGAGGACCAAAGAATGGACCTATATACTGTAGTCCCAGGATCAAAGCATTGAGAGAAAATACAGTCTGGGAAAACGCACAATTATATTGCAAATCCTGGGAAAACACAAGTCTGGGAAAACACAAATTATATCGCAAATCCAATTATATCACAAATCCAACACTCAGATCCTTTGACACTGGATGCCAAAAACTCCACGACAGCTGAAGATCAAATGCGTCAACCCCTGAACTTTCCAGATGATCCCCTCTTCCCACATGCAACCACCAACTCCTGTTGCTGCCTCCAAGTTGAACACTGATGCTAAGAAATTGGGTCACATGCAGAACTCTAAAGGCAAGGAAATCTGAGATGCATAGTTTTTAAATTTCCAACTACTTTTATCCAGAAGAGTAAGCTAGAAAGTGGTTACAATGGATGTGAAGTGACCTAATCTGCAGTATGTGTTGTAGTTTCCTATTCCAAACCCCAAGGCTAGAGAAGGGAGATCAGGATACAAGAATATGCTACCCCACATTCACTTCTCCTACTCTTCCTACAATCTCATGAGCTTTCTACTAATGAAGTGAGTGGCTTTCTACTTTCACTCTTGTATGTATTTGAGTAGTACATATCTACATTTTTTTATTCATGTATTTATTCCACAGTCAAAATAAATCATAATTTAAAGCTATAACATTTTTAAAAGATAAAGGATGATTTGTGACACAGCTGCATTAACAAAACAGACACCGGTCTAAAGTGCAACACTAAACAGGTGTTCTCTGTTCCCATGGTGGAGTAAATACACACAATTACACATAAGATTTCACTGAAGATAGGAGACGAGGCAAATAACCCTTTGAAATTAACTGCCCAACGAATAGAGGCAGGCTACATTAATTTAACATTTTACTGCAAAATGGAAAAAATCCCTGAGGTGACTAACTCAAACCCCTCATTTCATGCACATGACCTTGGCTTCTGTGTTCTTTCCACAGCCACATCCAAATCCAGAAAGCCTTCTGCACTCCATGCTCAAAAATGCAACCTCAAGTCCCTGAGGTCCTCAGCACAGACTGACGTTGACAAGCCTGTGTGCAGCCTTCATCCAGAACCTCCAGGGAAATCAGGAGCACAAACACAGAGCAAAGCGCCATTTCTTTAAACAATGGCTTTAACGGTCAAATGAGCTCTGACAAGCCATATGCATTTCATAAACAAACCAAAACATCATCTTCATATCTTCCTATTTTTCTTGCAAAAATATTAAGCCATCGAAGTAAAAAAAAATTTTTTTTAATTTAACAATGAAAAAGGAAATTCAAAGGGTTTATGCCACAAAACAAACCAGTCCTCTGCGGCCTAACTCATTTGTTTTTAGGCTATGAAGCCATGTAGAGGGCGATCAGGCAGTAGACGGTCCCTCCCACAGTCAGCGCCATGGTGGTCCGGTAAAGCATTTGGTCAGGCAGGCCTCGTTTCAGGTAGACGGGCACACCATCAGTTTTCTGGAAAAACTTCTGAAGCTCTGGAACTCTGTTTTTTCCAGCATAATCATACACTGTGTAATCGGAGGTCAGTTTAGTTGGTGTGGCAAATATGATAGGTGGTGCTTCTGTGGAAACCATAGACTTTAATCCCTGCGGGCTATAGGCCTCCGAAGCCCATGCTCCGGCCAACTTCTGCGTGAAGCCACTAAATTTGTAGTACATGATGCCCAGAGTCCAGCTTCCTGCTGATACCTACATTTCTTTTTTTGTTTGTTTGTTTGTTTTTGTTTGAGACGGAGTCTGCTCTGTCGCCCAGGCTGGAGTGCAGTGGCCAGATCTCGGCTCACTGCAAGCTCTGCCTCCCGGGTTCACGCCATTCTCCTGCCTCAGCCTCCCGAGTAGCTGGGACTACAGGCGCCCGCCACCTCGCCCGGCTAGTTTTTTTGTGTTTTTTAGTAGAGACGGGGTTTCACCGTGTTAGCCAGGATGGTCTCGATCTCCTGACCTCGCGATCCGCCCGCCTCGGCCTCCCAAAGTACTGGGATTACAGGCGTGAGCCACCGCGCCCGGCCCGATATCTACATTTCTTGAGGGCACTGAGTCTTAGTGGTGGATGAAGCATTTGAGGGTAGGGTTCAGTGGAAGAATAACCTGAAGCACATATACACGTGCAAATGATTTATGAAGGAAATTTTCTTGAAATAAACTGGTAAAAAATACAGGAACAGAGCAGATGGATAAGAAAGTAGGAGAAGGTTTGCAAGATTGCAATTGAGACAAAGTCTTTAGGACAACCACAGCCTAATCCTGTGGGGTAACTCTGAAGTATGGTGCCTTAGAGTTTGTCCCAATCGGAGACAAAGGGGCCCGACTTTCACAGTAGTGCATTCTTCAGCTGTTGGCTAAGGGCCTTCCCAGGAGGGTCGAAACATCTAAGTAGTTCTAACTCTCTGTACTTGTCAGAAAAACTGACTTCAGGAGTCCAGTGACACTCCTCCAACTGGTGGGTGGGAAGGAGGAGGTTGAAAGCAAAAGTTGGCATTGAAGTTCACAGAGGGGTATACAGAAACAATTTTTTTTTTAATTACAAAGGAGGAGACCTAGAGGAAGCATGGTGGACAGTGTCCACTCTAGGTTATGTGTTCATTACCATGAAGTCCCTGGGCCTGGGTTTTAATATGCATCCTGGTATAGTAACTTGGCATTCAATGTCTATTCCACCCTCCTCGGTTGTGCCCTCTTGTTCTGCAGTGGCTGGAAAACAAAAACTACATTTCCCAGGCTTCCTTGCAATTAGAATCCTAGATGTGATTTAAAGTCAGGCAATCAGATACTTTGATGCAAAATTTAGAAGGTGAGAGTGACGCAAAGGCTGAGATTCTGCTGTTAGTACTAGGTTTTGGGGCAAGAATGATTTTGCAGGTATTTTATTTTCTGTGGCAGCATTAACAGTGGTCTCAGGACCCACTCATGATGTTGAGAGACAGGACTCAGGGCCTTCATTTTGCTTGTATGAATCATAGCAGGAGTGACACACCTCTACAGCTCACAGCAGCAGTTTCCTGATCATGGTAGTTTCCTGATGATGGCAATAACAACACAGTTCTGGAGCCAGGAGCCCCCTGATCATGTAAGAGGCAGCAGCTGCCCTGATGGTCAGGTTCTATGATGAGTCTGTGGAAGGGAATATGCCCCCCATGTGATGGGGAGCCCCATATTTAATCACTCCTCACTCCACGAAGCTGTTTCTCCATATCAAGGTTTTCCCTTCAGTAATTCCACCCACAAGACCATTTACTTGGAAGAGGCACCAGGCCTGGGGTTTGGGAGTACAATGGGCATATGACTGTGGGAAATTAGTCAATCTCCACCCATTTTCCTCAGATCTTCAGCACTGTTTATTCACTACCCTGATTTTGCTTCTGCAAACACTCATACCAGGGCTTGAATCTCGGAGGAGCTTCTCAGTTTTCTCCGTACCTTTACAGTATCTCTCAGAGATCAATTTTGGCTAAGGTAGCTAGTTGTCTTAGCTGACCATCTTCGTTGATACTTAAACTGGAACCCAAGGAATTATTTTGTAGAATAAGTGTAGCAATCACTGTGTTTGTTCGTGCTATCTTTACTGTTGAAGGTGTTTGAAATGTTTACACTGCTGATAAAGTGTCTGAAGTCTTCAAAAAGAAAACCAGTTATATTAAATGTGTTATTGGAGCTTAAATTGTTTAAGGAAATTTAATTAAGACAGCATTTAATCTCTATGTGTTTAAGAAAAAAATAACTGCCAGATTTGTTCACACTAGACTTGTAAATAAAGCAAAATCCAAGTGATCTTTTTACTCTACAAACAAAATCTCTCTGACTTTAAAGACTCCATCAAGAAATGGAAATACGTTTAGTTAAATAAATATTGTAAACTTTTCAAGTATCCCAGTAATCAAAAATGCACATCGAGACAACAATAAAAGACCGTCATTTATTACCAAATTAGCAAAAGATACTTTGTCAGGATTCCTATTTGGGGTAATTGTGCAATGGATAAGTGCTAGGAAAAAATCCTACATTGTGGACAGAAAATACAGTAGCAAAACACTTTAGGAAGTGATATGAAATAAGTATCCGCAGTGAAAAATGTTCATGATGCAATTTAATTTCTGGGAATTCATCTTAAAGAAGTAGTTATAAATATTTACAACAGAGATGCTACTTTAAAATATGTTAATATGATTTAATATATATGACTGTTTAAGTGGCCAGATGCATCCACATGTGTAGTGTGAGGGATGTGGAGGTTGGGATATTATAGCAGGAAAGCATAGCACCCAATAGGTAGTTTTTCAACATTTACTCCCCTTATGCCCTCTCTCCTCTAATAGTACCCACTGTCCAGTGTTCCCATTTTTTGTTAAAAAAATTTATTTTTAATTTTTGTGAGTACATAGTAGGTGTATATATTTACAGGTTACGTGAGATATTTTGATAAAGGCATGCAATGAATAATAATCACATCAGAGTAAATGAAATATCCATCACCTCAAGTATTTATTCTTTGTATTACAAACAATCCAATTATACTCTTAGTTATTTCAAAATGTACAATTAAGTCATTATTTACTATAGTCGCCCTGTTGTACTATCAAATAGTAAGCCTTGTTCATTTTTCTAACTCTATTGTTTCCATCTTTATGTCCTTGTGTTCTCAATGTTTAGCTTCCACTTACAAAAGTTAGAATATGCAGTATTTGATTTTCTGCTTCTGTGTCAATTCTCTCAGGATAATGGCCTCCAGCTGCAACCATGTTGCCGGAGAAAAAAAACAAAACAAAACATGACTTTGGGTTTTTTATGGCTGCATAGTACACCATGGTGTGTATGTATCACACATTTTGTTTATCCAGTTCACCATTGATGGGCATTTAGGTTCACTCCATGTCATTGCTATTGTAAATAGTGCAAGCAGTCCATTTTGAAGTTTTGACTACTAACAGAATTTCTGAGTTGAGAAAACTTTTCAATTTGTCTGATCACCGCCACAACTAGAGGAAAAGTTTTGTAATACAAATGCAAAAGACAAAAGCACATTGATATAGATTTTGAGGTGATAAGATTTTTTAAACTCTTATAATTCCCTTTAGCATGTAGTATTTAAATTTTTAAATTGACAAAATTGTATATATTAGACATTTATGAGGTACAATGTGATGTTTAGATATATATTTACAATATAAAATGATTAAATCATTCGCTAATTAACAAATCCATAACTTCACACACTTATTTTTTTTGTTGTGAAATAAATCTTCTCTTTTAGTAATTTTGAAATACATGATGCATTATTATTATTATTATTTTTTTTTTTTGAGACGGAGTCTCGCTCTGTCGCCCAGGCTGGAGTGCAGTGGCGCGATCTCGGCTCACTCCAAGCTCCACCTCCCGGGTTCACGCCATTCTCCTGCCTCAGCCTCCCGAGTAGCTGGGACTAAAGGTGCCTGCCACCGCGCCCGGCTAATTTTTTGTATTTTTTTTTTTTATTAGAGACAGAGTTTCACCATGTCAGCCAGGATGGTTTCGATCTCCTGACCTTGTGATCCACTCGCCTCGGCCTCCCAAAGTGCTGGGATTATAGGCGTGAGCCACCGCGCCCGGCTGCATTATTATTTATTAAAGTCACCATTCTATGCAATAGATCACTAAAGCTTATTCTTCCTGTTTAACTAAAATTGTCACGCTTTGATCAACATCTCCCCTTTCCCCATTCACCCCTCTTAGCCTCTGGTAACCACCACTCAATTCTCTACTTTTATGAGTTCAACTTTCTTAGATCCTTTAGCGTATTGTCTAGGTCAGGGTTCAGTTGTACAGGGCAGACTGCCCTTTGGCTAGTTCAAGCAGGAAGGAATTTGTATCAGTCCATACGCATGCTGCTATGAGGAAATACCCGAGACTGAGTAATTCATAAAGAAAAGAGGTTTAATTGACTCACAGTTCCGCATGGTTGGGGAGGCCTAAGGAAACTTAAAATCATGGCAGAAGGGGAAGCAGGCACTTTCTTCACACGGCAAGGAGAAGTGCCCAGCAGCAAAGGGGGAAGAGCCCCTTATAAAAACAACAGATCTTGTGAGAACTCCCTCACTATGAAGAGAACAGCATGGGGGAACCACCCCCGTGATTCAATTATCTCCACCTGATCCCACCCTCGACCCATGAGGATTATTACAATTCAAGGTGAGATTACAATTCAAGGGACACAGAGCCAAACCATATCAGAATTCATTATAGAATTGTGGTAGGAGCTGAAGAAAAAAACTCTAGTTTGAGTTTTCAGGAACAACTTCTGTGGACTCACCATGGAACCTGGCTTCAGGGCAGCTGCTGCCTCTTATGTGATCAGGAGGCTCCTGGCTCCAGAACTGTGTTGTTACTGTCATCATCAGGAAACCACCATGATCAGGAAACTGCTGCTGTGAGCTCCAGAGGCGTGTCATTCCGCTACGATTGATACAAGCAAAATGAATGCCCTGAGTCCTGTCTCTCAACATCGTGAGTGGGTCCTGAGACCTCTGTTAATGCTGCCACAGAGGAGTGATTAAATGTGGGGCTGCCCATCATAAGGGGCATATTCCCCCCACAGTGACTTCTTGAAACTCATTTGAGCTAATGCAGGTTGAGATCTGACCTCTGACCCTTTCCCCATAGCCATTGATGAAAAAAAGTAGCTCATATTCCAAAAAATATGTCAACAGGCCAATACATCAAGATATCTGAAGAACAGGATTCTTTCAAGGGAAAACTATTTGAAAAGATTCCATCTAAAGCAGAAATCTTACAACACAGAGAACACTTGTTTTAAAAAATAATAATAAGCATAATACAATGCATCTCTTTATGAGAGACACAGCTAAATCATCAAGGACGTGCAAAGGTTGAAAACGAAAGGTTAAAAGAAGTCATATAAGGCAAATACTTACCAAGAGAAGCCCAATATTTACATTAGTATCAGACAAAATAGATTTTTTTTTCAAACAAAGCATTATTAGAGTGAGAGCAGGTCAGTACAAATGACATTCATTTTGCCAAAAAAGTATAGAAATTTTTAACTATGAATGAACCTAACAAAATAGCTTCAAAATATGTGGAGTTAAAATTGATAGAACAACAAAAGCAAAAAAAAGAAATCGATGCCATTATGGTGGGAGATTTCAATATACCTCTCCCAATTATCCATGGCTTAAGGAGATAAAATTCAGAAAGGATATAAAAAGTCTAAATAATGCAATTAAAAATCTTGACCTAATAGACCTACATAGAACTTTGTATCCTGAAATTTGAGAATTTGCATTCTTTTAAAAAATATATTTTGTGGCCGGGCGCGGTGGCTCAAGCCTGTAATCCCAGCACTTTGGGAGGCCGAGACGGGTGGATCACGAGGTCAGGAGATCGAGACCATCCTGGCTAACACAGTGAAACCCCGTCTCTACTAAAAATACAAAAAACTAGCCGGGCGAGGTGGCGGGCGCCTGTAGTCCCAGCTACTCAGGAGGCTGAGGCAGGAGAATGGCTTAAACCCGGGAGGCAGAGTTTGCAGTGAGCTGAGATCCGGCCACTGCACTCCAGCCTGGGCAACAGAGCGAGACTCCGTCTCAAAAAAAAAAAAAAAAAAAAAAATTTTGTAATTATGTAAAAAAAAAAAAAAAAAAAAATGTGGGCGTGGTGGGGGTGGCTCAAGCCTGTAATCCCAGCACTTTGGGAGGCCGAGACCTGTCTCTTATACACATCTAGATGTGTATAAGAGACAGGTAAAAAAACTGGATCATGTACTGAGCCACAAAATGAGCCCTAATAAATTTCAAAGCATAGGTATTACGCAGACTATTTTCTCTGACAACTCAATTAAATTAGAAAGACAAGAAAAATAATCAACAAATATACTTATTATTGCGAGACCATTTTCCATGGGTCTTGTATTTCTGCAAGTCTTATGAGCAGAGGCACTGACTGGCTTTTTCTCAGGCTATCTTTTCAAGGATATTTGCATACCAGACAGCTTTGGAAGATAAAGATAGCATCTCCCTCTAGAGCAAAGGGCAAGCATACTTACTGTGCAGTATAAAAGATCTGAGTTTCTTAAGCTCTGAATTCTTTCCTGTAACACAACTCACTGTAAATGCACATGTCACCTGGCTCCCTTCATCACCCTGGTGAAATTGGGGTTTGAGGACTCAGCACATGAAAATGCTGATACACTGACCACTGCTAATGCTGTATTTTATAAGGTCCTTTGACACTGACCTGACAGTCTCAAATCTGTCATCATCTATGAACTTGGATGTTAACAAGGATGTTAACTTGTTAGCTTGTAAGTAGGGTAAAATCTCTCATGATGGGTTGATATCCATGTTTTCAGAAATTTTAAAAACACACTGATGAGTAACTCATAATGAAAATTGTAATATGTTTCAAAGAAAATTATAGTAAAAATACTGTACATCAAAACTTAAGGCATATAGAAAGAGCAGTGCTTTGAAGGAAATGTTATAGCCTTAAATACTTATTTTAGGGGGGAAAGTTATGAATTAATTAGACATCTGAAAGAGAATATTAGACTAAACATAAAGAAAGTAGAAGAATAATAAAAGCAGAGTGTAAATCAATGAAACAGGAGTGACACATGCAAAAATGCAACAAAGACAAAAATTGGGTTTTTGGGGAAAAAATTGCAAAATAAGTATACTTTCAGCAAGATTCACAAAGAAAAAAAGACAGAGAAAGAGAAAGACAGGAGGCACCAAAGTAAAAATGATAAATGAAAAATAACCTAACTTAGATAAAGCAGAGAATATAAAGATAATAAGCACACATCAACTTTAACAAATTAGGCAAAATGGACAATTTCTAGAAAAATATAATTAGCAGAATTGATTTGAGAAATACATTATAAGCTTGAATGGTCTTGTTAATATTAAAGAAATGAAAGCAATAATTTCAAATCTCTTTTAAAGCAAATACCAATCTCAAAACAGATAATCTTACTCTCATTCAAATGCTTTCAGAGAATATAAAAAGAAAAAAGGGATTTCTTCCCTAACTCATCTATTAATCCTGCATATATCTGAGATCAAAAATGCATAAAAGCAGTACAAAACAGGAGCATAACAAACCTATTTTGCTCATTAATATAGATTTAAAAAAATAGCATTTGCAAAAATTCTCAATAAAATACTACCAATCCAAATCCAGCTGCACATCAAAAAGCTAATTCACCACGATTAAGTAGGCTTCATCCCTGGGGCACAAGGTTGGTTCAACATATGGAAATCAATAAATGTGATTCATCACATAAACGGAACTAAAAAACACATGATTACCTCAATAGATGCAGAAAAGGCTTTTGATAAAATTCAACATCTGTTTACATTAAAAACCCTCAACAAACCAGGCATTGAAGGAACATACTTCAAAATAATAAGAGCCATCTATGACAAACGCACAGCCAACATTATACTGAATTGGCAAAAGTTGGAAGCATTCCCCTTGGAAACTGGAATAAGACAAGGATGCCCTCTTTAACCACTCCTATTCAACATAGTTTGGAAGCCCTAGCCAGAGCAATCAGGCAAGAGAAAGAAATAAAAGGCATCCAAACAGGAAGCAAGGAAGTCAAACTATACTTGTTTGCAGATGACATAATCCCACAACTAGAAGACCCCATAATCTCTGCCCAAAACCTCCTTGATCTGATAAACAATTTCAGCAAAGTTTCAGGATACAAAATCTATGTACAAAAATCAGTAGCATTTCAATCTGAGAGTCAAATTGGAAAATTATCCTATTCACAATAGCCATGAAAAGAATAAAATACCTAGGAATACAGGTAACCAGAGAGATGAAAGATCTCAACAATGAGAATTATAAAACACTGCTCAAAGAAATCAAGGCAGGGAGCAGTGGCTCACACATGTAATCCCAGCACTTTGAAAGGCCGAGGCGGGTAGATTGCCTGAGGTCAGGAGTTTGAGACCAGCCTGGCCAACATGGTGAAACCCTGTCTCCACTAAAAATACAAAAATTAGCTGGGCGTTGTGGTAGACACCTGTAATCCCAGCTACTCGGTAAGCTGAAGCAGGAGAATTGCTTGAACCCAGGAGGTGGAGGTTGCAGTGAGCCAAGATCACACCATTGAACTTCAGCCTGGGTGACAAGAGTAAAACTCCATCTCAAAAAAAAAAAAAAAAAAAAAAAAAAGGAATCAGAGATGACACAAACAAATAAATAAACATTCTATGCTCATAAATAGGAAGAATCAATATCATTAAAATGGCCACATTGCCCAAGGCAATTTACAGATTAAATGCTATTCCTATCAAACTGCCAATGACATTCTTCACAAAATTAGAAAAATCTGTTTTAACATTTATATGGAACCAAAATAGAGCCTGAATAGCCAAGGCAATTCTAAGCAAACATAACAAAGCTTGTGTCATCACGTTAGCTAACTTCAAACTATACTACAAGGCTACAGCAACCAAAACAGCAGTTTGGTACAAAAACAGACACATTGGCCAATAGAACAAAATAGAGAGGTCAGAAATAATGCTATATACCTACAACCATCTGATCTTCAACAAAGTGAACAAAAACAAGTAATAGGGAATGGACTCCCTATTCAGTAAATGGTACAGGGCTAGCTGGTTAACCATATGCATAAGACTGAAACTGGACCCCTTCTTTATACCATATACAGAAATCAACTCAAGATCGATTAAAGACTTAAATGTAAAACCTAAAATTTTTAAAACCCTGGGAGAAAATCTAGGAACTACCATTCTGGACATAGTAATGGGAAAAGATTTCGTGGCGAAGATGCCAAAAACAATTACAAAAAAAAAAAAAATGGACAAATAGGACCTAATTAAACTAATGAGCTTCTGCACAGCAAAAGAAATTATTAACAGGGTAAACAGACAGCCTACAGAATGGGAGAAAATATGTGCAAACTATGCCTCTGACAAAAGTTTAATATCCAGAATCTATAAGGAACTTAAGCAAATTTACAAGTTTAAAAAAAAAAAAAACCAACCCCATTACAAAGTAGACAAAGGACATTAACACTTTTCAAAAGAAGACATACATATGGCCAAGAAACATATGAAAAAAAGCTCAACATCACTGATCACTAGAGAAATGCAAATCAAAACTGCAATGAGATACCATCTCACATCAGTCAGAATGACCATTAGAAAGTCAAAAAATAACAGATACTGGTGAGGTTGCAGAGAAAAGAGAACACTTATACACTGCTGGTGGGCGTGTAAATTAGTTCGGCCGTTGTTGAAAGCAGTGTGGTGATTCCTCAAAGATCTAAAGACAGAATTACCATTCAACTCAGCAATCCCGTCATTGGGTATATAAACAATGGACTATAAATCATTCTACCATAAAGACACAGGCCGGGCACGGTGGCTTGGCGAGTCATGGCGACTCATGCCTGTAATCCCAGCACTTTGGAAGGCCAAGGTTGGTGTATCACCTGACGTCAGAAGTTTGAGACCAGCCTGGCCAATATGGAGAAACCTCGTCTCTACTAAAAATAGAAAATTAGCCGGGCGTGGTGGCACACGCCTGTAATCCCAGCTACTCGGGAGGCTGAGGCAGGCGAATCTCTTGAACCCAGGAAGTGGAGGTTGCTGTGAGCCGAGATTGAGCCACTGCACTCCAGCCTGCGCAACAAGAGCAAAACTCTGTCTCAAAATAATAATAGTAATAATAATAGCAATAATAAGAAGAAATAACAAATAACCCAATTTAAAAATGGTGAAGGACTTGAATAGACATTTCTTAAAAGAAGACATACAAATGGTGAACAGGTATATGAAAAGGAACTCAATATCACTAATCATCAGGGAAATGCAAATTGAAACCACCGTGAGATAACACCTCACACCTGTAAGAATGGCAGTTCCCAAAAAGACAAAAGAAAACAAGTGTTAGCAAAGATGTGGAGAAAAGGGAAGCCTTGTACACTATTTGTAGCAATGTAAATTGGTACGGCAGTCATGGAAAATTGTATGGGGGTTCCTTGAAAAATAGAACTACCATAATACTCAGCAATCTCGCTTCTAGATATACATCCGAAGGAAATAAAATCTCTATCTTTAAAAGATAGCTCCATTTCCATGTTCATTGCAGCCTTATTCATAATAGCCAAGAAACTAAAATAATTTAAATAAAGGGTAAAATATATATATGTTACATGTATGTAATATATATGCCCATGTATTATATGTAATATATATGTCCATATATACTATATATTATATATGCCTATATATAGTTTGCAAATATTATATTATTATATATGCCATATATATATATAATGTTAGACTATTATTCAGCCTCAAAAAGAAGGAAATTTTGTATTTGTGACAACATAGATGGACCGGGAGGTCATTATGATAGGTGAAATAAGCTAGATATAGAAATACAAATACTGTATGATGTCATTTACATATGAAGTCTAAGACAGTCAAACTCTTAGAAGTAGAGAGTAGCATGGTGGTTGCCAGTGGGAGAGGTAGTGGGGAAATGGAGAGTTTTTGGTCAAAGGGTACAAAGTTTCAGTCATGCAAGATGAATAAGTTCTGGAAATCTAATGTACAGCGTAGTGACTACAGTTAACAATACTGTGTTGTATGCTTGAAATTTGTGAAGAGAGCACATCTTAAGTGTTTGCAGCACACACAAAAAAATGGTAACTATGTTAGGTAATTGAATATGTTGCTTAACTTTTTATTTTATTTTATTACTATTATTGTTTTTTGAGACAGTCTTGCTCTGTCACCCAGGCTGGAGTGCAGTGGCATGATCTCAGCTCACTGCAACCTCGGCTTCCTGGGTTCAAGCGAGTCTCCTGCCTAATCCTCCCAAGTAGCTGGGATTACAGGCACGTGCCACCCCGCCCAGCTAATTTTTGTATTTTTAGTAGAGACGGGGTTTCGCCATGTTGGTCAGACTGGTCCTGAACTCCTGACCTCAGGTGATCTCCCAAAGTGCTGAGATTACAGACGTGAGCCACTGTGCCCAGCAATGTTGCTTAATTGTGATAATCATTTCACAATGTATATGCATATCAAATCCATCACTTTGTATGTCTTAAATATATTAGGTTGGTGGAAACGTAGTTGCAGTTTTTGAAATGTTGGAATTTGCCATTTGATATTGGAATAAATTCTTAAATAATGTGGTTACGTTACACATAATTTTAGTGGGCTTTTCTCGCTTTATGGTTTTTTTATTTTTATTTTTATGGTTTTTTTTTTTTTTTTTTTTTGGCTAATGACTTATTACTTGCTGTTTATTTTCTGCTTATTTTAGACTATGGAAATGATGTGAGACCAAAAGCAAATTTAAGAGAGTTTCTTATTCGAGTTCAAAATGGGTCATAAAGCAACAGAGACAACGCGCAACATCAACATCGCACTTGACCCAGAAACGGCTAACGAATGTACAGTGCAGTGGTGGTTCAAGAAGTTTTGCAAAGGAGACAATAGCCTTGAAGATGAGGGGCGTAGTGGCTGGCCATCGGAAGTTGACAACGACCGATTGAGAGCAGTCATTGAAGCTGATCCTCTTACAACTACACAAGAAGTTGCAGAAGAGCTCAACGTGGACCATTCTATGGTCCTGCAGTATTTGAAGCAAATCGGATAGGTGAAAAAGCTCGATAATTGGGTGCCTCGTGAGCTGAGCAAAAATTTTAAAAGATCATTGTTTTGAAGTGTCGTCTTCTCTTTTTCTACGCAACAACAACGAACCATTTCTCAATCGGATTGTTACCTGCGACGAAAAGTAGATTTTATGAGACAACTGGCGATGCCCAGCTCGGTGGCTGAACCGAGAAGAAGCTCCAAACCACTTCCCAAAGTCAGACTTGCGCCAAAAAAAGGTTATGGTCACTGTTAGGTGGTCTGCTGCCAGTCTGACCCGCTACAGTTTTCTCAATCCCGGTGAAACCGTTACATCAGATAAGTATGCTCAGCAAATCAACGAGAAGCACCAAAAACTGTAACATACGCAGCCGGCATTGGTCGATAGAAACGGCCCAATTCTCCGCAACACCGGACCGCACATCGCACAATCAAGGCTTCGAAAGCTAAACGAATTGGACTATGAAGTTTTGCCTCATCTGCCATATTTACCTGACCTCTTGCCAACCGACTACCACTTCTTCAGCCATCTCGACAACTTTTTTTTTGCAGGGAAAACGCTTTCACAACCAGCAGGATGCAGAAAATGCTTTCCAAGAGTTCGTCGAGTCCCAAAGCACGGATTTTTACTCTACAGGAATAAAACAAACATTTTTCGTTGGCAAAAATGTGTTGATCTTAATGCTTCGTATTTTGATTAATAAAGATATGTTTGAGCCTAGTTATAATGATTTAAAGTTCACTTTCCAAAACCAAAATTACTTTTGCACCTGCGTAATACACAATTTTATTTGTCCGTAATACCCTCATGAACATAATTGATTATCTTTGACAAAGGAGCAAAAGCAATACAATGGTGAAAGCATAGTCTTTTCAACAAATGGTATTAAAGCAACAAGACATGCAAAAATATGAATCCAGACAGATCTTACACCCTTCACTAAAATTAACCCAAAATGGATCCTAGACCTAAATGTAAAACACAAAACTATAAAACTTCTAGAAGATAACATAGGAGAAAATCTAGATAACCTTGGATATGATTATGATATTTTAGATTCAACACCAAAATGAACCATGAAAAAAATATTGATGAGTGTTGCACTTTGTTAAAATTATGAAAGCTTTTGCTCTGAGCATGATACTGTCATCAGAATGAGAAAATAAGCCACAGATAGGAAGAAAATATTTGCAGAAGACATGATTAAAGACTGTTATTCAAAGTATATGGAAAAGCTGAAGTTGACAATACGAAAAAGAACAACCCAATTTAAAAATGGGCAAAAGATCTGAACATGCTTCAGAGCAAAGAAGATATACAGATGGCAAATAAGCACATGAAAAGATGTTCCACATCATATGCCATCAGGGTATTACAAATCAAAACAACAATGTAATACCACTACACACCTATTAGAATGGCCAGAATGAAAACTGTTGACAGCACCAAATGCTGGTGAGGATATGGAGCCACAGAAACTCTCATTCGTTGTTGGTAGGTATGCAAAATGATATTAAATACAGCCACTTTGAAAGATAGTTAGAAGTTTCTTACAAAGCTAAATATACTCTTACCATATGATCTAGCAATCACACTCCTTGGTATTTATCCAAAGAAGTTTAAAACTTATGTCCACATAAAAACCTTCACATTAATGTTTATAGCAGCTTTATTCATAATTACCAAAACTTTAAAGCCACCAAGATGTTCTTCAGTAGTTACATGGATAAACTGTGATTTCTTTTTAGCTCTGAATAATATTTCATTGTCTAGCTACACTACAGTTTATAATATTTCATTGAAAGATGCATCAGCTATCAACACATGAAAAGAAATAGAGGAATTTTAAATGCATATTACTAAGTGAAGGAAGCCAATTTGAAAAGGCTACATACTGCATGATTTCATCTATGTGACATTCTGGAAAAGGCAAAGCTATAGAGGTATAAAAAAATTCATGGTTGCCAAGGATTGAGGGAAAGGAGGGATGAATAGGCCGAACACAGAAGATTTTAGGGCAACAAAACTATCTTTGTATCATTCTATAATGGTGGATACATGTCATTATATATTTGTCAATACCCACAGAATGAACGCCACCAAGAGTGAGCGCTAATGTAAACTATAGACTTTGGATGATGATCTGTCAATGTAGGTTTATCAATAGCAACAAAGTACTATGGGGTATATGGGAACTTTCTGTATCTTCCACTCAATTTTGCTGTGAACATACACTTTCTCTAAAAAACAAAGTTTATTTTTTAAAAGGAGAAAAAAATGAGTTAAAGGCATGTATAAGCATTTTACAGAAGACGAGATACCTATAGCCATTAAACATATGAAAAGATTTTCAACTTTCTTGGTGGTCTGGAAAATATAAATTAAAGCCAAACAAAATACCATTCTGTATATACTCCATTGGCCATAAATTTAAAGTTTTACCATGTCAAGATTTGGCAAAGATGTTGCTGGACAAGACATCTCATATATTGCTGTTGATAATGGATTTATCTCTCACTCTAATTTGAAAATTCACATAACCTATGACCCAGCAATTCAACTCCTAGGTGTACACCCAAGAGAAACTCAGTCTCTCTCTCTCTCTCTCTCTCTCTCTCTCACACACACACACACATACACACACACACACAGTGTCACCAGGCCAACAGTTAGTGAAATCAGTGGGAAACCTAAAAAATGATTAAGTGAGGTGTATATGAAACATGTATGGGATAAAGATGCTCAGAGAAATATTAGCATTCTTACTACAAAGTTGAATACTGTGAATCTACTTTCATATATCTATTTTATTGTATGGTGATGCTTTTCATTTTGTACTAAACTTTTGTATGAGAAAGGAATTGTATTAAGTGTAACTAGGAACTGGATTCTCATTTCTCAAGAAAATATGGTGAATGAGTAACTTTTGAGAAAAATATGTATTAACATTTGTCATCAATCATGGGGGTTACAACGTTATTACTGAGTACATGAAAACACAAATCTGCTGAAGAAGCATCAGTAACTACCACAAAACGTTATACTTATTTAAAAACACTATACCCGAAGAAGATCAAAGGTATATGACACATCGCTTTTCCCTGAGATCAAATACCCAATGGAAATTAATTGTGATAATTTTCAGTGCTGAGTTTTCTTGTCATGTACAAAAAAAGGCAAGGCAATAGTTATAAATATGCTTTTACCGTGAACACAGAAGAATTTCTCATAAAGTTAAATAACCCCAGATGCTTCAAGTAAAAAATAGGTTAATTTCAATAGTGATTTCTTTCCATTCAATTTATGTAATTAAAGTAAAGCTTTTAAATGTTCATTCTATTGAAGATAAAACATCTGACATTAATGTCAGTATTATTGCAAATTCAATTAAAAAGTTAAACTTTGAAGAAAAAGTTTTTACTTTTGAGAGGATGAAATGATTACTAATTTTGGTAGGGCAAGCATCATAGTAAAGGCAATGTTCTCACTAAATTAAGGAACTTTGAAAGCAAGAAAATACAATAGGTCATAGTGAACACAAAACTCTTAATGTATCCAAACAAGAAGTAATACTCTACCAGTTGAAATGAAAGCTATTAATATTAATAAGTATTTTAAAAGTATTTTTATAGGCCGGGCACGGTGGCTCATGCCTGTAACCCAGCACTTTGGGAGGCCGAGGCGGGTGGATCACTTGAGGTCGGGAGTTCGAGACCAGCCTGACCAACATGGAGAAACCCTGTCTCTACTAAACATACAAAGTTAGCGGGGCATGGTGGCGCATGCCTGTAATCCCAGCTAGTCAGGAAGGCTGAGGCAGGAGAATCGCTTGTACCCAGGAGGCAGAGGTTGCGGTGAGCAGAGATCACGCCACTGCACTCCAACCTGGGACATAAGAGCGAAACTCCATCTTTAAAAAAAAAAAAAAAAAAAATTTATAAATACACAGAATAAGTAAACTATAAAATGTTTGTGATGAAACTAATATTGAAAACTAAAAGTACTTTAACATGGCAGCATGAGTCTTCCCAGCTTCCCATCGTCCGATTTTAGAAATGTTTGCACCTTTGAAAAATGACTATGTAGATCAACCTATGTGCCTTACAATAATATTACACTTCTATGTAAATTAGCGCTCTCAAATTTGGTCATTGGAAATCTTTAAAGCTTCTAGAAAATTGTGATTATTGAAAATAGAACTTGCAAAAGGAAAGACTGGAAATTTATCTTTGCAGAAGAGAAAGGAGGAACTAAACAAATGGAATGATGATAGCACAAATCGTATGCAAGATTTAATTTTGAAATTCTATTATTGGGCTTGGAATATCTCCACTTGTGGGAAGAATATTCTGGTGGAGCTCTGAATTTTAATTGGATAAATGTATTATCATTACCAGAAGAAGACTGAGAAGGTTCTAATTTTGCAACATTTAAATTTGGCAAAACATTCCAAAGTATCAAAAATAGAGACAATGTACTGGACCCATTTTTGTCTTGTAAAAATATTTGTTGAAAAACGGAGCTGGGCATGGTAGTGTGCACCTATAGTCCCAGCTACTTGGGAGGCTGAGCCCAGGAGGTCAAGGCCAGCCTGAGCAACATAGACCTAATCTCAATATTTTAAAAAACAAAAAGAAAAATGGAGTCAGAAAGAGCACCTGGGAAATATACATTTCAATATTTTTAAAAAGTATAAAGCTTGCCATTTAGCAGTTGGAATAATATTTTCTCAAATAAAATATCATGCAACCAGCCATTAGGTGCCTCCTCATGGAAGGACACAACACTACCCATGGATTCTCCTTGGGAAAAGGAAAAGCAAAACCTGTATCGATCAAGCCTATCGATCTCACTACTAATTTAAAGGAAAGACAGAGTATAGAAAAACATGTCAAATAATGCCCTGGGAATACAATCAGCAAAATCTAGAAAACTGTAAGACAAGTAAAGTGACCAAGTTCCTTCACAAATAAACTGTAAGGAAAACAAAGAAATCAGGATGAACATTTAACTTATAGGTTAAAAGATACTTATAGAAACATATTAACCGCCGGGCGTGGTGGCTCAAGCCTGTAATCCCAGCATTTTGGGAGGCCGAGATGGGCGGATCACGAGGTCAGGAGATCGAGACCATCCTGGCTCACACGGTGAAACCCCGTCTCTACTAAAAAATACAAAAAACTAGCTGGGCAAGGTGGTGGGCGCCTGTAGTCCCAGCTACTTGGGAGGCTGAGGCAGGAGAATGGCGTAAACCCGGGAGGCGGAGCTTGCAGTGAGCTGAGATCCGGCCACTGCACTCCAGCCTGGGCGACAGAGCGAGACTCCATCTCAAAAAAAAAGAGAAAAAAAAAAAAGAAAAAAAGAAACATATTAACCAATGGCAATATATGAACTTTATTGGATCTTGATTCAAATTTTAAAAAATAGAAACTCATCAGACACTGCAGAATCACTCCATGTGACCCATCCTAATTGCAGTCCCCTCTTCCCATCAAAAGTAACCATTATCTTGACTTACAAAGTAATCACGTCCTTGTCTTTCTTGATGGTATTTTCACCCAAATGTGCATCCCTAGACACTCTAATTCAGTCTTTCCCATTTAGAAATAAGTTGATATGCCTTTTAAGTATTTTTAAATCTGTAACTCTACCCTTGATGTCTTTCTTTTACTTACAATTTACCTGTTGAAAAAATTGACACTAGTTTCCTCTAGTCTGAGTCTTGTAGACTGCATATTCACGGGGCACTTTAACATATTCATCTTTCCCCTGTATTTTCTGAAAATTGACAGCTGATTTAGAGGCTTGATCAGACTCAGGTTCCATCCATTGGGTGGTATTTTGTTCTTTAATCAGGAAGCACATAATGTCCAGTTCGTTCTCTTCTATTATATTAGTGGACATTGATGCTCACTTCCTAGCTCCATTTAATTCATTGGAGGGTATGAAATAATGGTATTTTAATTCAACAAATGTTCATTGATAGATGAAATATTTTATAATGAATTATATTTTTTATATACTAAATAGATTAATTTTATTTAAAAGTCAATCTAATTTTATTTTTTAGAGATGGAGTCTCACTATGTTGCTTAGGGTGACCCTGACCTCCCGGGCTTAAGCAGTCCTCCACTTCAGCCTCCAGTGTAGCTGGGACTACAGGCACCTGCCCCCACACCAGGTTTGAATCTAATTTTAAATGAGTGGAACTCCTAGATTATATCTGAAACATTCAGAATTTCAGTTTCTTTTGTATTGAACGGTGAATGGCCCACATGGAGTGATAATAAGTATCCTAATCCTTGAAACGATTAATGGGATCAGAAGGGTACCAAATTTTTCTGTACCCCTTAAGAAAAAACTTCAGAGATGGCGAAAATTGCCAAATCTCTTTCCTCAAAGCTGCAAGACACCCTAAACTTCTTCTTATAAACTCCTTATAAACTGCCCCAGGAGGACTGGCAGAGGGTAAAAACTTCATAGCAATTGGGTTTTCTTACTATTTTATAATTTAGGGAAGTTTATTTTAGTGGCAGCTCTAAATGTTTTCAGAATTACATATACTTATTTCTGTTCAATCTACGTCATTCATCAAAAAGCAATGTTTCTTCATAACATAAGAAGATAGTTGCTACCTTATCTTTTTTTACCTATACCACATGACATTAGTTAAGATGTAAATATTGCTTTCCTGTTTGTATTTCCATAATGTGATTTCAGTATCAGATTCTGTGCTCAGAACATGAATAAACAATCTTTCTCTAGCCTAATAAAGTCTATTTTAAAACAAACAGATGTAACTTAAACCACCTTACACATATAGTTTAACTGTATTTAGAAAAGTGATTTTCCAATTAAAGAGTAGAAACATAAATTTAAAATATTTGCAACAAGAAATATACTAAAATATATGTAAATATGTATGCTTGTGTATACAAAGTTCATTTCAATGAATTAAAGTCTCCAAATTCAGGCACATCACCACTCAAGATATTATCAGCTTAACAAACATGATGACTAAACCACTTCAATCCTTCTCCACATATAAAGGAACATGAGGGAAATGTTAGAAGTTTAAAGAAATGAAGTGTCCAAATTTGTTTAAGTTAAGATCTCAAAAATATGTATCCTGAATTTAGTATTAATCAGGGGAAAATGCTAAACAGACTGTTTGAAACAAGCTTGTCCAACCCACAGCCCGTGGGCCGCATATGGCCTGGAATGACTTTGAATGTGGCCCAACACAAAGTCATAAACTTTCTTAAAACATTGAGTTTTTTTGCAATTTTTAAGGTTATCAGCTATTGTTAGTATATTTTATGTGTGATCCAAGACAATTCTTCTTCTGATGTGGCCCAGGGAAGCCAAAAGATTGGACACCCCTAGTTTAAAGGATGTTGGGTGAGTGCCTACAAAGACTAATTACTGGATGACACATCACAAACCAGTTATGCCAGATCAAGTTCATTGTACTCTTTGATAGGGTCACTAAGTTGATAGCTTAAGAAGGGGCCATAGGCTTAATGTATACTATTTTCAGGACGGCATCTGGAAAATGTGTCATAAAATCTTTATTAGTTAGAGTTCTCTAGAGAAACAGAACCAATAGGATGAATACATAGATAGATACATTTATTATAAGAAATTGGCTCACACAATTATGGAAGGTGACAAGTCCCAAAATCTGCAGGATGTAGTTCCAGTCTGAAGACCTGAGACCCAGGAGAACCAGTGATGTAGTTCTAATCTGAAAGCTGGCAGCCTCAAGACCCAAGACTAGCCAATGTCTCAGGTTGAGTTCAAAGGCAAGGAAAAGCCAATGTCCCTGTTTGAAGGCAGTCAGGCAGAAGAAATTACCTTACTCAGGGGAGGGTTATCCTTTTTGTTCTATTTAGGCTTTCAACTAATTGCCCTCCCCACGTTAGGGAGGGCAATGTGCTTTACTCAGTCTACCTTGTCAAATGTTAGTCTCATTTAAAATCACCCCCACAGACATACTCAGAACCAAATTTGTTTGACCAGATATCTGGGCACCCCATGGTCCAGTCAAGTTGTCACATAATAACACATTAGTCAACATAATATCTTTGTGGGCAAGACATAGAAATAAGAGCTAGATGAAAATACAGTCTAGAATTTGTGGACCATAAGTGAGGAGTTTGTTAATGGACCAGTGTCAATCTGTCAGTCCATTTCAGTGTAATGCCTGTGTGTTTCAGCTAAATTTTACACTCTCTAACACTAGGTGCCTAAAAAAGAAAAAGGCTTTTTTATTTTGTGTGAATAGTCTTTCCATTAAGAAATATATGGCCTACAAGGAGATAGTGTTCATTGTTTTTCCTGTACTGAGGTTTGTCTAATCAGATTTCTATATTTCCCGTTCTAGAGAAAGCTGTAGTAGAATGGGGTCTTGGCATCCTCCTCACAGAGTATATATGATTCAAACCCTTTACAACACTCCTTCCTATGTAAATGTGTACAGTTAAGTGACAAAAGGACAGAATAGTACAGTATCATTTGTTTAAAAATATAAACTTATAGCCAGGCACGGTGGCTCACGCCTGTAATCCCAGCACTGGGAGGCTGAGGCGGGCGGATCACCTGAGGTCGGGAGGTTGAGACCAGCCTGACCAACATGGTGAAACCCCGTCTCCGCTAAAAATACAAAAATTAGCTGTGCATGGTGGCGGGTGCCTGTAGTCCCAGCTACATGGAAGGCTGAGGCAGGAGAATTGTTTGAATCTAGGAGGCGGAGGTTGCAGTGAGCCGAGATTGTGCCACTGCACTCTAGCCTGGGCGACAAGGCAAGACTCCATCTCAAAAAAAAAAAAAAAGATCCCATCTCTAGGCCGGGCATAGTTACATGCCTGTAATCCCAGCACTTTGGGAGGCTGAGGTGGGCAGATCACCTGAGGTAAGGAGTTCAAGATCAGCCTGGGCAACACGGTGAAACCCCGTCTCTACTAAAAACACAAAACTTAGCTGCGCGTGATGGCGTATGCCTATAGTCCCAGCTACCTGGGAGGCTGAGGCACAAGAATCGCTTGAAAACAGTAGGTAAAGGCTGCAGTAAGCTGAGATTGCACCACTGTACTCCAGCCTGGGTGACAGAGTGAGACCCTGTCTCAATTAAAAGTTTTTTAAAAAAATAAGAGATCTCTTTTCAAAGTTTATTTTCTAATTTAGCAATAAATAATTTCTAAAACTACTCAAAGTAGGAGTTTTACTCCACAGTTAATAACTCACTTTTGATAATTTATGAAAATCTACTATAAACATAAACTTAGAAAATTAGCAAAAAGAGGCCGGACACGGCAGCTCACGCCTGTAATCTCAGCACTTTTGGAAGCCGAGGCGGGCAGATCACCTGAGGTCGGAAGTTCGAGACCAGCCTGACCAACATGGAAAAACCCTGTCTCTACCAAAAATACAAAATTAGCTGGGGCGTGGTGGTGCATGCCTGTAATCCCAGCTACAGGGGAGGCTAAGGAAGGAGAATCACTTGAACCTCGGAGGCAGAGGTTACAGTGAGCTGAGATGGCACCATTGCACTCCAGCCTGGACAACAAGAGCGAAACTCCATCTAAAAACAAAAACAACAACAATAAAATTAGCCAGGTGAGGTGGCGCATGCCTGTAATACCAGCTACTTGGGAGGCTGAGGTAGGCAAATCACTTGAACCCAGGAGGCAGAGGTTGCATTGAGCCGAAATTGTGCCACCGCACTCCAGTCTGGGCAACAGAGTGAAACTCAGGGTATCCCAGACAAAACAAAAAAAGAAAATTAGCAAAAAGAATTACCACTAATTTCATACCCTAACACCTATAAGAGTACCCATAAAAGAAACTGTTTGAAAGCTAATTTAAACTGGGAATAAAGTATACACACAAACTCTGACAACTTAAACTAAGAACTGGTTTCAGATGTTCATCCCACCACCTGGTAATCAATTTCACTGATGTAAAGAAAATTCCATTATAGTGAAACATCTGACAATTTATTTTAAAATGTAATCTGTGTTTAGATACTATGTTTTTTGAAGTAATTAAGCAAGCTTACTGAATCACATTAATTCACCCAGTATTATGTCTACAATGACATCATTAAGGGAAGTCATGCAGGAGATCATGTCAGTGCCTTCCAAAGTTAACCTCAAAAAAAGAGATGCCTGCTAAACATTCCTAGCATTATGACCCACAAACTTGGCTGATACTATTTTTATTTTTAGCCTGAACATCCAACTAGCATAGCACCCATGGTAGCAAGTCTCAAAAGGTGGCCCCCAGCAATTCCCCCTTCCCTGTTTATGCATGCCACCCTTCCTATCAATAGGTAGAGATTATTTCTCCTTCCTCTGTAGTCGGCCTTGACTGGCTTTGACCCACAGTGACATTCTTGGACTTCCAAATCTAGGATTTAGAAGATTGGCAGTCTCTACTTCCTGTCTCCTGGAATGTCCTTTCTTAGAACCTTGCCACCACACTTTAAGGAAATCCAAGCAGCCACATAGAGAAAGGCCCATATAGAGGAGAACTGAAGGTCTTTAGCCCTAGCTGAACTCTCAACCAGTGGCTAGCCATGTGAATGCGGCCACTCTGAACATTTCAACCACGCCCACACCTCAGCCAATACCAAGTGAAGCAGAAAAACCATCAGACTTGAAGGGAAAAATAAATTGGTTTTTTTAACCTAAGTTTTGAGATGGTTTATTAAACAGCAAACATTTACCCTTTATACTGTTTCACTTATCTATCACCTCTACAAATAAAACTTATATACATTCTAAAATTATTTCATCTATTTCAAGCTACTCTACTTGATTCTGGGATTGGCTGGACAAGAATATATTTATCCTGTTTTTAAAAATAAACATGGCTCAGCAAGGTGGCTCACGCCTGTAATCCCAAACTGGGAGGCCAAGGCAGGAGGATCCCTTGAGCCCAGGAGTTCAAAACCACCCCTGTCAACAAAGGGAGACCCTCATTCTCTACAAAAAGAAAAAAGAAAAAACAAAAAACAGTAAAGTGGCGTGTGCCTGTAGCCACTTGAGAGGCGAAGGCAGGAGGATCACGTGAGCCTGGGAGTTTGAGGCTGCAGCAAGCTGTGACTGCACTCTAGGCTGGGCAACATAGCAAAACCCTGTCTCAAAGGTGAAAACAAAAATAAAGTTCAAATTCCTCCTCAGCATGTCTTTTCACCCCCTATCTTAAATGCGCGTGCAGGTGTGCGTGTTTTGGGGCCTATATTCCCTTAATCATTTTCATTTCTCTTCTTAGGTTCTCTTCAAGTTTCCGTTTATACTTTTGTTAACCAAAAAAGTATTAAGAAAGGTCCTTGAGGACCTGCTAAAGCTGAATGAGAGACATTAGCACATAAGTTAATGTAAACGGTTGCTTTCAACACCATTTATTTGTTTTTAAAAGTTAAACATTCTGCTTAAACTATTTAAGATGAGCTTTAAGTCTCGATCATGGGTGAATTATGGTCATCTCTGAATCAGCAGTCTTATTAATAGGATTTTATTGTAAAATTATTTATCAAGACACATTAGTATAGCAATGAGCAAATCTGTGAGAGTATCCATTTCATTTTGTCATTTTAAACTAATTTTACATTTGTTTAAATCATGACATCTGTATCTGTATAAAAGTTGTCATTAGTGATTCATAATTGAGGGAAAGGTTAAGACCAGAACAAAGCCAAATAGTAACAAAAATGTCGGTTTGATTAAAAGGATAGTTCTTCCACGTGTACTGTGCACTAATTATTTGATGCTGGCTCAAATATCTTCTTTTTTTTTTTTGAGACAGAGTCTCGCTCTGTTGCCCAGGCTGGAGTGCAATGGCACGATCTCAGCTCACTGCAACCTCTGCCTCCTGGGTTCAAGTGATTCTCCTGCCTCAGCCTCCCAAGTAGCTGGGACTACAGGTGCGCACCACC
>NW_012110519.1:812721-819839 GCF_000951045.1 Mandrillus leucophaeus
AAATTTATATATTTGTACAAGTGTAGACTATTGTGAGCCTTGCTGGCAGGGAATCTGGAAAGGAAAGGGGTGCTGAAGTGAGAAGTCATCACTATTTGAATTTCTTTTATGCAATATTCATGAATTAACTTCTTATTCATTAGCATTACATAAAATAAAATGGAGAAATATTTTTGGAATTTCAGAAATTAGCATTTTATCAAATAAACAGTAACAGAGAGAGAGGAAAAAAGTTGGGAAGGAAAAATAAAAGAAAGAAAGGGAAAGAAGGGAGAGAAGAAGAAAAGGAAAGAAATGGAAAGGATGGGAGAGTAGGAGAGGGAAGAGAAAGGACGGAAAGAGGAAGAGAGAGAGAAAGAGAATGAATGAAATAAATGAAAAGAATGAAGGGAGACAGAGAGAAACAAAAAGGAAGGAAGGAAGGAAAGAAGGAAGGAAGGAAAGAAAGAAGGAGAAAGAAAAGAAAGAAAGAAAGAAAGAAAGAAAGAAAGAAAAGAAAAGAAAAGAGAGACAGAAAGAAACAAAGAAGAAAGAAAGAAGAGGAAGGGAGAAGGAGGGGAGAAACACAATTTCCTAATTTCCATTGCCTCTTCCTCCTAGACTAGATCTAAACCTAGTTTCTCATTTGTCCCTCTCATAATGCTACTTCAGAAGTTACTTCATAATGTTACTTCAGAAGTAAGAGATTTCTGTCTTTGGGTTATTTCTTCCCAGGACAGAGCTGAGGAATAGGAATCTAATTAACTTCAACTTTTCCACAAACTCAGAAGTATAATTAATAACATCTCTCTTCTTTCTTTCCTTTCTTTCTTTCTCTTTCTGTCTTTCTCTTTCTTTCTTTCTTTTTCTTCTTCTTTTTCTTCTTTCTCTTTCTTTCTTTCTTTTTCTTCTTCTTCCTCTTTCTTTCTTTCCTTCTTTCTTTCTTTCCTTCTTTCTTTCTCCTTCCTTCCTTTCTTCCTTCCTTCTTTTCCTCTTTTTTTCCTTTGTTCCTTTTTTTTTTTCTTCTTTCCAGAATGGCTAAATTTCTGAAGCTGGACCTCCATTCTTCCATGGTGGCAGAAAATTTCACTTCAGTCATTCTTGGTTTCTTCAATCCTCCCCAGGGTTGGTTCACAGTCCTAGAATGTCATGCAGTGCCAGTGAAGGGCAAGGCAGGAGATTGTGGGTGATCTTCAAGCCATAGACTATTGATCTTCAGTGGACACAGGTTACTACAGGTTACCAAGAAGCCCATTATTCTGTCTGCATGGCCCCTTCCAGTCCTCAAGTGTCTGCTGCTTCCAGACTACAGAAGGAACCCAGTAATTTTTCAGGGTTTCCTCTGATCCCATTCTCCACAGGTTGGTCCTCTCTGAATCCATGCCACCTCTGCAGAGGGAGGGGTGGGGGTCACAGGAGACTGTCAGTTCCAGGTTCCTGATTTTCTAGGACCCACAGGCCATGTTTTCTTCTTCCTACAACCACCCAATTTACCTTACTTAAGAAAATAGTCTTGGCAGGGCATGGTGGCTCACATCCATAATCCTACCACTTTGGGAGGCCAAGGTGGGTGGAACACTTGAGGCCAAGAGTTTGAGACCAGCCTGGACAACATAGCGAAACCCTGTCTCAATTAAAAATACAAAACATTAGTCAGCTGTGGTGGCACACACCTGTAATCCTGGCTACTTGGGAGACTGAGGCAGAAGAATCGCTTGAACCCGGGAGTCGGGGGTTGCAGTGAGCTGAGATTGCACCATTGCCCCAGCCTGGGTGACAGAGCAAGATTCTGTCCAAAAAAAAGAAGGAAGGAAGAAAGGAAGGAAGGAAGGAAGGAAAGAAGGAAGGAAGGAAAAGAAGAAAGAAAGAAGGAAAGAAAGAGGAAGAAGGAAGAAGGAAGGAAAGAAGGAAAGAAAAAGAAAGGAAGAAAAGAGAAGAGAAAAGAAGAGAAAAGATGAAAAGAAAAGAAAGGAAAAGAAGTCTGAAAAATCAAAATATTCTTCTGACTAGGATATACTGAGAGTAAAAAAAAAAAAAATTAACTTCTCTCACTATTTGAGCTGAAATATTGGCTCCCTGAAACTTGACTTTTGCCTCTATTTTTTAACATAAATAAAAGTAATTATATTTTGCAAAATTAAAAAACTGCAAAAATAAGTCCCACACTTGCCTTGGTTTCTTCATGCTCCTAATACCCAAAATTATTAAATCACAGAAGCAAATTTAACAAGTATTCTCTGCAAGTCTCAAATGAAATGTTGAGAGGCTCTCTACTTGAAATTTTTTTCAACATTTGGGTTGTTCCCGGCAGGAACTGGGCACAGAAAGACTGAAATCAGCGCTTTGGGAAGGAACAGAGCGGTTTCAGCACCAAGTGTGCAATACCCATGCATCATGACCACTCTGAGATTGAGGCCAAGTCAAAGTCAAAGCCAGGATGATTACTAACATCCATACTGAAGTTACTCAACCCCTACCCCTTCATCTTCTCCCAGAGTACTTAGTAAGGAAGGTTCCAGTCATAACCCTGTAATAGGGAATGAGGGCAAAAACTAAGAAAATAAATAAAATAAGCAATGGGCAAGGGCTGCAGATGCTAAATTGGAATAAGTTGTAAAAGAAAAATTACTCAACACACCCTAAACAGTCATCGCACATGTCTCACTACACTTAGTGTGTCTTGCTTTATAGGTTTTGTATTACATAAACTATTTAAATGGGGACTGTCTCATCTTTGTATAATAGTTCATGCTCCAAAAACATTTGTTGAATTTAGTTCATTTTATAGTGTGAGTAGGTAAAAATTGAGCAGTTGACTTTCAGTATGGACAAGTAGTATATAAAAGGGAAATAATCCAAATTATGTTGCATGTCAACCTGACTTAGCAGTCATAACACAAAGAGAGACCTATTGTTAATATACACAATTTCCTGAGTAGATTGGCCCAGTGTTCAATAACAGATAAGAAAAATGTCAACAAAATATCAGACATTATCAAATAGTAGAATGGGGAAGAAAGAAAAATTAATATATGATCCTCAGGCAAGCAATGTAAATCTATCAGCTTTAGAACTTTTAGCTCTGCTATAGTGTAAGTAAAACAAACAACAAAAGAGACAGTATTTTCTTCATAGATAACATGACTGCTACTCAGAAAAACAAAAAAAAATGCATGGAGAGAAAACTGGAAAGAAATTCACTTGAAATTCACTTGAAACTATGAATGTTTGGGGATTGGAGAATTGAAAGTGATTTTTTCTTTGCTTTTCTACTTTGCTGTTATCCAAGTCTTCTAGAGTGAGCAGGTACTATCTTTATAATGAAAAAAAGAAATATTTTAAAGGAAAGAAAGATAAGAATAAAATTAAAGTACAGGGAAGGATAACTAAAATGAGCAAGAGAGAGTGAATCAATGTATACAGAAAAAATATATATAGTGTTGGATGACAGGAGACAAAAAGAGAAGCAAACTATTTTATATATAAACAAACATGGATTTATCCATCTTAAAGAGAATTAGTGTTAGAGAGGCAAATTTCTGACAATTAAGAGTCAAAAATGATTTTGTTTCTGTCTGCGTTGGAAAGAATAATTCTACCTTCCCCCTTTGCAAATGTCCACATCTTAATCCCCAGAATCTGTGAACTGTTAACTTACATGGCAAAAGGGACTTTGCAAGTATGACTAAATGAAGCATCTTGAGATGCGAAAGTTATCCTCAATTATTCAGGTGAGCCCAGTTGTAATCACAAGGGTCCTTATAAAAGGTAGGCAGAAGAATCAGAGTCAGAGAAAGAGATGTGAGGATGGAAGCAGAGGTCAAAGTCAAGAGCCAAGGAATGTTGCCAGCCTCTAGAAGCTGGAAAGGGCAAGGAAACTCACTCTTTCCTAGAGACCCTAGAAGGAAGGCAGCCCTGCCCACAACTTTATTTTAGCCCAGTGAGAATGACTTTGAACTTCTGATCTCTGGAAATGTAAGATGATGAACTTTTGTCGTTTTAAGCCACTAAACTCTACTAATTTGTTACAATAGCAATTTTAAAAACAAATATCCTGCCTATTCATGCATTCATTCAGCTCCAGTTACAGCCATCGACTTGCAGTCTCCTGAACACTTCTCCTATCCATTTACTTAGATCTGATCTTGTTCTTCAAGAGTTATTTAAACCGTCACTCCGCCCTTGGAAGCATTTCCTACATTGGGCTCCCCCACTGTCTGGAACTCCCTACCATGTCTCCTTTTCAGCACTCACTACACTTGAGTTGCAATAATTGATCATCTTATTCCTGTTTGTATCACTTTGCCAAGTTCTTACCTAATAAATGGCTTTGTTACTTCTTCCTTAGTTATCTTTCAGGTCTCCCTGACAATATGGTAAGTTTTCAGAGAGCAGGGTCTACTTCTGTGTGTGTACACATGCATATGTCTTCCCTCCATATGCTTAATACACAGTGATCCAACTCAAAAATCAACACAAAACAAAACAAAAACACCACATCAAATAAACATTCATTGAAAAATAAAATGAACCAGTTTACTTTGTAACAAATTATGTCTTGGGAAGCAATGGAAAATAACCATGCATTCTATTGTATAATTTACTAACCTGCTATAATAAATTAGACCCATTTATTTAGTTAGTTTATGCCTTGAGAAAACCTCAATAGCACTTTTTTCCTAGTCAGAATTATCTGGTTTTCATATTGATGGTCTTTTACTTCAGTCACCAAATGCAGTAGCCAACATGATCAAAACGTATTTATCCATTTAACAAATATGAAATGATTGCCTACTATGTGCAAGTAATGTTTGGGATGTGGAAAAGCATGTGGATAAATCAAAGTTCATGTTCTGGGCAGGAAGACATACAAATAAATAGTATATCAAGCAAAACACTAAAAACGAAAGATGAGATAACGTAAGAAATTAATGAGTTGACTCCACTCAGAGCAGAGAAAAATCTTTAGTGAGACAAATAGAGTGATGAACAGAAAGAGTAGGTGACAGTGGTTAAGAACCAGGGCTTTCAAGTTAAATGAAACTGAACCCAAAGCCAGTTCCACTATCTACTGTGTGCCCTTGGACAAATTATTTAATTTCCCTGAGCCCAGCTGGCTCATCTGTAAAATGGGGATTAATAATAGACATTCCCCCTCATAAGATTATTATAAGAATTATGTAAGATAATTCATGTAAAATTCTTAACATGGTGCTAGACATAGAGCAAGCAATTAGTACATTGCAGTTATTATTGTGATAGGTTTAAAACAGTGAATAACATTTCTAACAATTATTTCAAAACCAGATTTCCTTACACAATAGTATATATTGTGAGAAAACATATATCCAAAATATATATATATATATATATATATCCATTCACTCTACAAATACAAATATTGCTAAATGTAGAGGATTGCTCCACCCAGATTGCTCTTTCGGGGTGAGGAGCTCATTCTCCCAGTAGCTGCTTGGAGTTTGCCTGCTGAAGACACAGTCGATTCCTGCTTTGGGGATTGCCCTCCACTGAACTGCCTCGGCTAAGGTTACACCCCGCTCCTGGTGGATGCTGGAGTATACATCTGACCCTCTTGTTTCCATTTGTAACCATTTTGAAGGGTCACCCTAGCTCCAGGGCTCCCTGTGAGATGGACGGAGGCCTCTGTGGAAATCTCTTCTGCTTCCTTCACTTCGTCACAGATGTTGTTCCCAAGACCACTCCTCAAGAAATTTACCAATCTCCATCTCAGAGTCTGCCTTCCCAGCGAAACTGAACTAAGCCAACAACCACTATATGGACAATGCACTACTGTTAGGCGGGGTTGGCAAGCTTCTTCTGTCAAGTAAGTAAGGGTTTTCTGTCCAGGCAGTAAGGGTTTTAGGCTTTGGTGAGCCATATTCTCTATCACTTTTACTCAACTCTGCCATTCTAGTGTGAAAGCAGCCAGAGACAACACATAAACAAATGGGAACTGCTGTGTTCCAATAAAACTGTATTTTATGGACACTGAATTTGAATTTTATATAATTTTCACCCATCACAAAATACCATTCTTATTTTGCTTTTTTTTTCTTTTTCCCCAACCATTTAAAAATTAGAAAAACCATTCTTTGCTCATGGGAGTTCAAAAGCAGGCAGCAGGCTAGATCTGGTCAATGGGCCATAGTTTGACAATCCCTGAGCCAGAGGAAAGATGCAATGCAGAGCAGTGAAGCTACTATTCTAGTGAATGAGTTTACAGAATTTGATATCATGGGACCCTACGGCTTGTAACCTTGTTCCAAGCACATGGAAGACTCCTTCCTGGCTCCAGGTCAAGAGAGCATGGAGAAAAGGAAGAGGGAAAAAAGGGAAACAATAAGATTCATAATTTCTTTTTTTTTTTTTTTAAATGGAGTTTCATTCTTGTTGCCCAGGCTGGAGTGCAATGGTGCAATCTTGGCTCACTGCAACCTCCGCCTCCTGAGTTCAGGCAATTTTCCTGCCTCAGCCTCCCAAGTAGATGGGATTACAGGCACCTGCCACCACGTCTGGCTAATTTTTGAATTTTTAGTAGAGACAGGGTTTCACCACGTTGGCCAGGTTGGTCTCGAACTCCTGACCTCAGGTGATCCATCCGCCTCGGCCTCCCAAAGTGCTGGGGTTACAGGCATGAGCCACTGCGCCGGGACTCATAATTTCTTTTGAAGCTTAGTACCAAGAAAATCATACACAGCAAAATAACACTAAATGGTTTAGTGCTATGTGGTGTTTTTCATTTAGACAACTTCATTTCTACCAGGAAATAGATGTAGGAGATTTGAGTGGCTGTTCTGTGACTGTGTCTGTAACTAAGAAACCATTCAAAACTAAAAACACAATTATAATTTGTTAGTTTTAATATTTACAAAGAATAAACCTTTAAATGATCTGATACAGAATAGACAAATGGGAGAGAAACATATTTTGAAAACTGTTTGACCCTATCTTTCCACCCAAATATAGCAGGTTTCTATAGTTCATTTCCTTCAAAAATAAACAAGTTGGAGGAATTTATTTGGGTAACAAATATATTCTTAACTCTTTTCTTAACTCTTTACCCTGAAACCTTTTGGATTTTTTTTTTTTTTTTTTTTTTTTTTTTTTTTTTTTTTTTT
>NW_012110519.1:819992-842539 GCF_000951045.1 Mandrillus leucophaeus
CTAATTTTTTGTATTTTTAGTAGAGATGGGGTTTCACCATGTTGACCAGGCTGGTCTCGAACTCCTGACGTCAGGTAATCCACCCACATCAGCCTCCCAAATGCTGGGATTACAGGCTTGAGCCACCACGCCCAGCTACCTTTTGGCCTTTTTGTTTCATCTCATTTGGCTGTCTTCTTTTTTAATTCCTATGTTTCTTTAAATGAATTAACCTTTTCTTTTTTTGATCATTTTTATTTTTGCTTCCTTGCTGTACACACCTCTCTTTGAAATCATTCCTTATGGCTCCTCTTACCATATTCCTTCATCAAGTGTAATATTATGAGATTTCCCCATGATTCACACATGACTTCCAACTGACCTTTACTTCTCTAGCCCTTAATTCCCCTTCACCACTCCCTCCTGCACATTCTCAGAATAAATGGATAAAGTGTTGCTTCATGCTTAAGTAAATGAGAGACAGTAATGGAAGCATTCTCTCTATGGATTTGCATTGCTATACTGAGAAATATGGAGACTAGGAGTGCTAATTTCAGTAATTTCAGTTGACATCAATTGCAATAGGCGGCTAAAGACTATATCCCTGGCTTTTGAGGTCTCCAGGTTCTTCTCTCTAGACACTTGAAGACTGATTTGGTCTACACTTGTCATGATGAGTTCAGATGCCAGAATCTGAGTAGGAGAACTGTCATGAAACACGGTGTCCATAATGTACTGTTTATATAACTCCACAAGCTTCTGCTCCAGGTACTCATTCAGCACTGCATTAGAAATAGGATTCTGCATTTGCAAGCTGCTTTTCTCTTTGATGCTTGTTATTCTCCAATACGATGAGTACCGCTGGATAGGTATTTGAGGAAAGTCACTGGGCTGAGTAGAAATGGAATCCTCCATGGGTAAAGGAATCTCAGATGACTTCAGCAAAGGGCCATATTCAAAACTGCTCTCAGAGGGAAAATCCGTTGTCACTGAATTAATGGCCATCACCTGGCCCCCTGCAATATGTAAGTCATTATAATTCTTGCAAATACTTTTGCAAGAAGATGGAACCAAGTAGGTCTCTCTGCTGGCATCTCTACATATTTCAACTGCAGCCAAGTTTGGGCTTTCAAACACAGGATTGGGGTTTGTCTGCAGCACTGTGACTCTCTGACTTCTGCTATGTTGGCTCTCTCTTGAATGCACTGAAGAGAGAAACTTGCCAGATGATTTGCAGCTCACGTAGAGACTTCTGACTTGTGTTTCATCCACAGAGGAATAGGAAAGAGTAGCAACAGAATTTGTCTCCTCTTCCTTTTCCCCAGCCACCTGCTCATTATAAGAGGCACAACTCCAGTGGATGTCATTCCAGTACTCAAGTCCACTGAGATACCCTTCTGACAGCATTCTGGAAAGAGAATCGATGAGTAAGAATGGGGAAAAAGAATACTGAAATTTTAGAAGTTGGCACTTGATATATCAAAAATAAGGACAATGAATAAATTCACTTTATACATTCACCAAGCTCTTACTAAGTCTGTGCCTACTTTGTACCAGGACTATGGCATGTGCTAATGATATAAAAATGAAAAACATACAATTCCATCCTTCAGAAAGTTTCCCACTATAGGAAAAAATTAACTAGATATAAACAATTCCAATATTATATCACTGAGGATTATAATAGTGATAGGTACAAAGGAACTACAGGGGCTGGGGGTCCCTAACTTAGCCTGGGGCAAAGGGGAGAAGTCACAGGATGTGTCATAGGGAAGGTGACATTTCAGCTGAATGCTGAAGAGTAATTAGGAGTTCCAGCCATAGGAACAGGGTTATAAGAGAATATGGCAGCATGACCTACCCACCACATACAAAGAAGCTGAGCACAAGCATTAGGAATTGGGAAAATAAGCTGAAATTGGATCGTGAAGAGCCTTGGCAGTCAGGCAAAAGCATTTGCATTCTGCCCCATAGGAAATGAACAGTGACCTAGAAGTTGCAGATTGGAAACATGGCTAGTGGGTTATGAGCAAACAATGAGAAAATTTGCGGCAAATTCTACTGAAAACAAGTGCTGTGTCTTACTTAACTTTGTATTGGACCCCTGGGAGCTAGCACAGTTATTTGCATTTCTACAGAGACTCAAAAGGTATTTGTTAATTTGAGTTAAAGAATTTTCAACAACGACATGGTATGAAATTAATTCGTGCTCAATACATCATGAAGTACCACAAAGCCTACCCTGTCTTTGTATCCCAGAATAAATTTCTTTCTCTATCTCTCCCAGTTCTCAGAATATATCCTGAAAATGTCTCTGTATCTAACTGATGTTTACCTCCTAGTTACCAAGGAGCTTTCCTGACCACGGGCTTTCCCTACATCTGCCTCCCCTCCCCGCCCCCAGCAATTGTCACTGGTCTGGAGCGGCTAGAACAGGCTAGAAACCAGCAGCTGCATTTTCTAAAAACAGAACACGCTGGCATTCCTGGCACTGGGGCAAGAGGCAACAGCGAGGAAAACTGGTCCTCTTGGGCCTCGAGAGCTGGGCTTCTGAAACAGACCTGTCAACTTGAGCCTGAACTTGAAACGTCAAATAAGAAAGGAGGATTTTTTTAAAACCATACATAAAGGTCCTTTTAAAAATTGTTAACATCTCTTTTACATTCATGTAATTATTGTTTCCCAGGTAAATAAAATGTTTCCCTTTTTTAAAAATTGTAGAAGGGTCAGATTGTAAATTTTTTTTTCTCTTCTGGAACTATTCCTGGTTTATTTAGCAAATCTCAATTTTTTTTAATGTTTACTATATTCTGGGCACAGTTATGTGCCATGAAGATACTAAGTTAAAGGTCTTCAACAAATCCATGAAGTAATTACTGTATGCTGAACACACTTATAGGGATAAAAACAAAAGTTGCCCTTTCCTTACAAATCTATATGAAGTTCCGCCCTCAAACCTAATATCCAGGTGAAAAGGCCAATCTTACCTACATGGAAAGATAAGAAACAGGGAAAGAGTTTATCATAAAGAACTAATGGGGATGCAGTTACTTCCTGGCCCTCAACACCCTACCCCTACCCAGGCTATAGCTAGGGCGTTCCACCTTCAAGCCCTCAGAATATCATTGTGGAAAATCAGAGCAAAAACGATCTGTTGACTTTTGAGTATCTAAATGGGCTTTAGAAACTCCTGGCAGAAATAATTGTTTGGGAGAAATGACTTTTGAGAAACCATAACCTGAGCTTCTACACCTCAGAATCCAGAACCATGAAGGACTTAAGGCATAATATTTATGTAGTAATAATAAACTTAAGTAGACTGAGTCCCCCATAGAGGGAAAAAGTATGTCTCCAGAGAGATTTGGGAGCCAAGAGTAGACAAGTTTGCAAAATTATCTCATGACCAGCATGTTGCAGGAGCAGAAGGAGAGACAGCCACATGCATCACCTGGGCAGGCCAGTATGAGGCTGCCTCATCAAGTCTGCTCACACACGAGCATGCTGCTGAGAACCTGAAACCCTGGAGAAGACCTACAGTTGGGATGGAAAGATTGCAGACATGATCTCCATAGACTACAAACCAGGGACCAGATGAATGATAAGTTTCCATGGATACCAGTATGGCTACATGATGACAACCAAAGATATCTCCCACCCACTCCCATCCTCAGCTGACCCTATGGTTTTATATAAACAATCTAAAACTTAGACACACATCCAAGGAGGAGGGAGCCCTGAAGTGACTGAGGAAATCCTGATTGACAGTGAGTACTTTCCCACCACTCTGGAGAACGTGAGCTCAAAAAAGATATTCAACTGAGGTTGAAGAAAGCAAAGATCCCTAGGAAAGACAGCAGAATAGGCACATGCATGTATTTTTTCTTCCTTTCCAAACTTCACTAAAACAACAATAAATGGTTTTTAACAAGGTATAATACACACACACACACAAACACACACACAAATACACACACACACACACACACACACAAAAAAAAAAAAAAAAAAAACAGGAGAAGAGACCAGTACAATAACATTTTAGAAGCTGGGAAGCAGGAGATTGAGGATTAATGACAGGAGACCTAAGAAAACTGAATCTTACAAGAGCCATGGGGATATGGTTTGCTGTGTCCCCACCCAAGTCTCATCTTGAATTGTAGTTCCCATAATCCCCATGTGTCGTGGGAGGGACCAGGTGGAGATCATTGAATCATGGAGGTGGTTTCCCCCATCCTGTTCTCGTGATAGTGAGTTAGTTCTCATGAGAGCCGATGGTTTTATAAGGGGCTTTCCCCTTCTCTGGGCACTCATTCTCTCTCCTGCCACCCTGTGAAGAGGTGCCTACCAGCATGATTGTGTTTCCTGAGGCTCCCCAGCCCTGCAGAACTGAGTCAATTAAACCTCTTTCCTTTATAAATTACCCAGTCTCAGGCAGTTCTTTAAAGCAGCATGAGAACAGACTAATATACATGGGAAAAGCGAAGAGCCAATCTGACTTAAATTGCCCTCAGTGTTGAGGAATTGGTGGTATCACATACCTTTTTGGAGTGAGAGTAAAGGGGATATATCTAAGGTAAGAAATATTGAAAGTCTATTTAAAAAGCAGTGAGAAACCCAGATCATCTTTCACACCTGGCCATGCAGCCAGGTGACACTCCCTATCCTTAACCCCAAAGAAAAACTTCAAATGTAGTCTCTAAAGAGTGAAACAGAGGGTCTCTGGAGTAGGGAATACCAATTGAGGGTAAAATTATTGAATTGATAATAGATCAATTAAATAAACATATGCATATTTTTGCTGAGATCCATGACCTCTCTCCCCTTACTCAGCTCAAAGAATGATAGCAAGAGGAGTATCCACCTTCTAAGCAGGATATTGGGAAGAATGTCTTGGGGAATCTGACTTGTCTGAGAAGAGCAATTGACATCAGAGGTTCCCCAACTCAACAGGCAACCAGATCATTCTTTATTTAAGTCCACAATTAATAGAGCCTATTCAGCTTTTTGGATCTTTATCCTTAAATATGAGTAGAATTCTGAAACATCTGAGGAAAGGTCTGCTATGAGAAAGACCTAAATAGTCATTTGGAGGAAACAAAGTTAGGGCGGGGTGAAGGAGGTGGCAGATTCTACCATCAATATTCTTAAAGAGTTAAGGTATAATATAATCATGAATTACAAATAGGATGCTATAAAAAAGAAGAATTCCAAAGCTGTTAGAAATTAAAAATGATAATTTTAAACCTCAATGGAAGGATTGAAAGGTAAAGTTGAGGCAAATTATTATTTTGAAAGGAGAACAAAATTACAAGATGGAAAATAAAATTAGAGAGGACCAGTCCAGGAGATCTATTATCTGAATAATAGGAGGTTCAGAAAGACCAGAGAAAATAGGGGAGAAATTCAAAGACACGATTTAAGAATATTTCCCAGAATGGAAGGACATAAGTTATCAAAATAGTGAGTGAAAATAGATTTATACCTCCTCTCATGAATGTGAAATGATAGAACACCTGGGACAAAGAGAATATCCTATAAGCTTCCAGAATGAAAAAAGAGTCACAAAAAAAGACCAAGAATCAGAATCTTCAGACTTTTTAACAGTAACATAAGAAACAATAAGACAATGAAAAAATGTCTACAAATTCTGAATTTTCATTCAACTAGTTATTTTCAACCAAGACCAAGTTATCAATTAAGTGTGATGACAGAATAAAGATATTTCTAGGTTACAAGTAGCTGATTTTCCAAGTACCTTTCTCAGAAAGTCAATAGAATATGTGCTCCACTGAAAGGAGTAAGTAAAACAATAAAATGGAGACAAAGGATACCGGAAACAGGAAATACAGCACAGGAGAGAAACAAACAGCCCTTAAACCAGGATAGCCTGAGCCCTTGTTCTGAACCCAGTAATGTAAAGGGCCTCATTCTGGCCCTCCTTAAGTTGCACCTCTCCCAACAGGGTAAGGAGTTCTAGAGTCCAACATGATGGGAGGCCACCCAGCCTCTATACTGCTGCCTTCTAGCTCACACTTCTGGTATTCAGGACCTCGGAATTCCCTGCTCAGATGGCAGACCCAACTACAGAGTCTGTACAGGCTCTGCCCCAAATCCATCACGATTAGGACAGACTTGGGGAAACTGAATGTGCACACACCCCTAGGCCCAAAAGATGATGAAGAGGTGGTTTTTAACGAGGGCTGTAGACAGAGCTTAGGTATATGGGCCGAATGTCAAGGATAGCCAGGACTGGGCAAAGAAGGTGGAAGGGCTGAAGACTGAGGCTCCCCATTTTTCGTCCTAGGCCCAGGAGTTGTGAAGAGGAGACCTACCCATGATGACAGTGAAAAGACATTCCAGGATGAAAGCTGCGTATGTAACAGGCTTAAAAGGCAACCAGGGGCCGGGCACGGTGGCTCATGCCTGTAATCCCAGCACTCTAGGGAGGCTGAGCAGGCGGATCACAAGGTCAGGAGATCGAGACCATCCTGGCGAACACGGTGAAACCCCGTTTCTACTAAAAATACAAAAAAATTAGCCGGGCGTAGTGGCAGGCGCCTGTAGTCCCAGCTTCTCGGGAGGCTGAGGCAGGAGAATGGCGTGAACCCGGGAGGCGGCGGAGCTTGCAGTGAGCCAAAATCGCACCACTGCACTCCAGCCTGGGCGACAGAATGAGACTCCGTCTCAAAAAAAAAAAAAAAAAAAAAAGGCAACCAGGTGATTAGAACAGATCAGAAGGCTTCTGAAGCTAAAGATAAAATTAAAGACAACTGAAAAGGTCTGACTATCATGAAATACAATTTATATAATTGACCACAAACTTTGAGGATAAATTAGAAAAAGCTAAGCAAATGAAAAATCTAGACCAGCACTGTCCAACAGAGCTTCCTGGGATGATGGAATGATCAATATCTGTGTTGTCCAAAATGGCAGCCAATAGCCACATGTAGTTATTGGGCACTTGTAATATGGCTAAGGCAACTCAATTTTTAATTTAATTTAATTTGATTTTAATTGTCACATGACTACTCTATGGAACAGCAAAGACTTAGAAAATAGTGAAGGTGATAACATAAAATTTTTAAATACTGAAGACTGCTAATTATAATTGCAGTTTTTTGGTTTTTTTGTTTTGTTTTGTTTTGTTTTGTTTTGTTTTTGAGACATTCTCGCTCTTTCATGTAGGCTGAAATACAGTGGTGTGATCTCGGCTCACTCTAACCTCCACCTCCCGGGTTCAAGTGAGTCTCGTGCCTTAGCGTCCTGAGTAGCTGGGATCACAGGTGCACATCACCACTCCCAGCTAATTTTTGTATTCTTAGTAGAGATGAGGTTTCACCATGTTGGCCAGACTGGTCTTGAACTCCTGACCTGAAGCGATCTGCCTACCTTGGACTCCCAAAGTGCTGGGATTACAGGCATGAGCCACTGCGCCTGGCCAATAATTGCAATTTAAAGTTCATTGGTGGATCGCCATCACAGCATACTATGACAGTTATTTTTAGCATACTAAAGTAACATCTGAGTAATTAATTTGTTTCTGTATTCCTTTCAAGGGATGTCAGAAAGGAGCTAACAAAAGATAGTAAAGCCAGGCCAGGCACAGTGGCTCATGCCTGTAACCCAAGCACTTTGGGAAGCCGAGGCAGGTGGATCACATGAGGTCAGAAGTTTGAGACCAGCCTGGCCAACATGATGAAACCCCATCTTTGATAAAAATACAAAAATAAGCCAGGCATGGTGGTGCATGCCTGTAATCGCAGCTACTCAGGAGGACGAGGCAGAAGAATCGCTTGAACCCAGGAGGTGGAGGTTGCAGTGAGCCGAGATTGAGCCACTGCACTCCAGCCTGGGTGGCAGAGTGAGACTCTGTCTCAAAAACAAATAAAAAAAAAAAGAGATGGCAAAGCCAGAGCATAAACTATTAGATGTTTGGTAATGAAATGGGACTAGAACACTTATTTGAGGCTTTTGTTTGTTTGTTTCACTATTTTGAAACAAGGAAGATACAGAATTTATTTTAAAGTTTTTTAAATGCTTCCATTTGGAGAAGTCTAGAATGCCTGTGTGAATTGTTCAAAGAAAAATTGTAAAGATATTTTCATTTTAATTGTGCATTCTTTTAGGTCACTCCGAGGCAACAAAAGTGCTATCCAATAGAACGTCTTGAAGTGATGAAAATGTCAAATATCTGTGCTTTCCAATATGATAGCCAATAGCCACTTAAAATGTGGCTACTGTGACTGACATTTTAATTTGATTTAATCTAATTTAATTTAAATAGCCACATTTGGCTAGTAGCTGCCATATAGACAGATCCAGACAATTATAATCACCAATTCATAATTTTAAGAAAGTTGTGTAGCAGTAAAGCCAGGCACCGTGGCTCATGCCTGTGATCCTAGCACTTTGGGAGGCTGAGGCGGGAGGATCGCTTGAACCCAGAAGTTTGAGACCAGTCTGGGCAATATAGGGAGATCATATCTCTACAAGAAATTCAAAACTTAGCCAGGTGTGGTGGTCCCAGTACTTGGGAGGCTGAGGTGGGAGGATCGCTTGAGCCCAGGAGTTCGATGTAGCAGTGAGCTGTGATTGTGCCACTGTACATCAGGCTGGGCAACAGAGCGAGACCGTGTCTCAAGAAAAAAAAAAAAAAAGGAAAGAAAGTTGTGTTGCGAAAAACAAAGCAAAACAAAAACAACCCATGGTCTACTACATGGCTGAGCTATAAATAGCTTTTATAGAGTCATGATAATACAGCACATAATAATATAAAGCACTGAAAATGGATCTAACTCAATTTAAAATATAACCACAAGGTGACCATAAAGTCAGTAAACAAAGATAAAATATTTTTATCATATATAGCAGAATATCATGTATGTATAAAATACTATTTTAATATATATATAGTACAATGATACCAATAAAAATCATCCTAGGCATTGGCCTGTGAGTCCAGACTAGGTGGCCACTCCGTATAGTGAGAGGAAGAGGACAAAGTTGTATATCCTTGGTGAGGTGAGGAGAGGAATGAGAACTAAATCCTCCTCTTCATGATGACAAGTCAAGAAATAATGCCCCAAACTGAAAAATCCAAAAGTTGCAGCACAAGCATGCCATTTAAAGAAATGATGGTAAATATCAAGTAATTAGTTAAGGGAGATAAAAGTAGTTGCTTCTGGAAAAGGAGGCAAGGACAGCAGTTTTTCATAACAAACTTCTCAGAATTATTTGACCCAATTTATGTGCAAGTATAACTGTGATTAAATTTTTAATTAAAATAAAAACTAAAGATAAATATTTTAAAGTAACCAAGGGCCAGGTACGGTGGCTCATGCCTGTAATCCCAGCACTTTGGGAGGCCAAGGAGGGCGGATCACCTGAGGTCAGGAGTTCGAGACCAGCCTGGCCAACATGATGAAACCCCATCTCTACTAAAAAATACAAAAATTAGCCGGGCGTGGTGGCAGACGCCTGTAATCCCAGCCACTCAGGAGGCTGAGGCAGGAGAATTACTTGAACTGGGGAGGCAGAGGTTGCAGTGAGTCAAGATGGCACCACTGCACTCCAGCCTGGATGACAGAGCCTTGCTCTGTCATAAATAAATAAATAAGTAAATAAATAAATAAATAAATAAATAGTAACTAAGGGGGTGGGGGGAGAAGCAGATGGCATTTCCTGTATAGCTGTTTGTGGTTAAAGATGATGCACATTCTAAGGGTGAAGAAGAGAGAGATGACTGTGTGATAGGTTAACCTTTATTTGGCCCTACAGACAGAAAGGATTCATAAGGGCAGTGAGAAGAGGGAAAACATTGCAGACAGAGGAGAAAAGGGCAATAAAAGTGAAGAGGTTTCTGTTGTCAATTTCACGTGGGTCAGTAACAGACACCAATATAGGTGGGTGCAAGCGTTGTTTGTCAGTGTCATGCTCACCTAAGAGCCTTTCTTGAAATGTCCCAGTTTGCTGAATCCCCCCTTTAGGACCCCCATTCAGACATACCCCAAGTCTCCCACTATTTATCTTATTTCTCTTCATATTAAACAATCAGCCCTAACGGAGTCTTCTTTCATTGTATGCGGATGAGGTTTATAAGTACTCCAGATAATCTCCACAGTCCTTCATAGCAATGAAGGAAAAGGGCCTAGAATTTTGAGTACAGTAATGGGCCCCTTTTCCTATTTGTTGTCAACTGAGAAGTTTGCTGGTATCTTAATTCCAGCAGAATAAGAACTCTATCATTCTGATGTGCAGGACCCAAGACAGACCAGTAAAGTGGTGGGTCCGATGCCAGAAAAGCAGAAAGTGCATCCTAGTCTCTAGGGATAGACGTGTCCCCAGCCAAAAAAAAAAAAATTGTAATAAAAGAAAGAAAGAAAAAAAGATTCCTGGGAGGGAGGAGTGGGAGATAAGGTCAGGTCAGGGAGGTAAGTTGGGACATGCAAGACTGAGTACATTTGATTCATCCTGTAGGCGATACAATGTTCTGGCAAGTAAGGAAGCTGATTCACCACATGATATAATATAGCAATAAAGTGCAAAATTAATTTCAGCGGAGTGAGATTGGTGTTAAGGACCCAAGTTAGGAGGCTGCTGGATTCATCCCAGCCTGAGATGACTGGGACAGGAACCAAGAGGGAGGTAGGAGAAAAGAAAGAGAAGGAACGCATGTGAGAGACCAAGACCCCCAGACATGGAAGTGAAGGAGAGAGAGGAGCCAAAAGTAACTCTGAGTGTGGGTATGTAGGGAAAATGGCACCATCATTGACCAAAATGGGAAGATCAGGAGGAGCTGCGAATGAAGCAATGGGTTTAGCTTAGCTCTTCTTGAGCCTGACAAGAGATAGACTATCTGGGTGCAAGTGTGTCATTGTCCATTGGAGATTCAGGTAGGCGGCTCATTAGAGAAGCTACTTAAAGTCCACAGTGAAGTCACCTTCCAATTGCAGGCAGTAGGAATTTATACTGGGGGCTTGAGGAGCTTTCTAGGTTTGTAGCTTCTTCTGTGGGGAGCCCACCTGGAACAGTACAAGGAGGAAGGAGCAGCAGCAAGGGCTTTGTAAAGACTACAAGAGCTTTGGATGCAGTGAACAAGTCACATTTTAAATATCTATATTCGGGCCAGGTGCGGTGGCTCACGCCCGTAATCCCAGCACTTTGGGAGGCCGAGGTGGATGGATCACGAGGTCAGGAGTTCGAGACCATCCTGGCCAACATGGTGAAACCCCATCTCTAGTAAAAATACAAAAATTAGTTGGACGTGGTGGCGTGCACCTGTAATCCCAGCTGCTCGGGAGGCTGAGGCAGGAGAATCGCTTGAACCCGGGAGGTGGAGATTGCAGTGAGCCGAGACTGAGCCACTGCACTTCAGCCTGGCGACACAGCAAGACTCCGTCAAAAAATAAAACCCTATATTTGAAGGCAAAATTTAATTTCATACTCACTCAGGCAATATACATATGTGGTGTATATATATAAATATATGTATGTTACCTAGAGCATCTCATCTGCAAATGTCTTCTGGTGTCTTTTCCTTCACACTTAACAAATCATGGAGAATTGTATGTATTTTATAAAATATATATGTGTGTGTACATAAATGCACACACACACACACATAAATATATATATGAAGAGAGAGAGAGAGCACGTACTAGTATTAAGAGACCAGAGTTCTAGCTCTGATCTTGTCATTGGCAGTGGTTTTAGTTTAGTTGTTGCCAAATCTATCAAATAGCTAACATACTACTAGCTACAACCCAGAAAATATTCTGCATGCTTTTTGTGTACTAAATTAATTGATCATCACAAAAAAACTCTAATATTTAGGTACTATTATTATGCTCGTTTTACAGATGACAAAATTGAGTAATGTGCCCCAAATCACCAGCAGTCAGGAAATGGAGCCCAAGTTCATGTTATTAACCTCTCAGACACTCAACTTATCATCTGTAAATTGAGAGTGTGGGATTAAATTCTGTCTTGAGTACCATCAAGCTTTAATTTTGAATGAGATTATGAAGAGTAAAGTGAGCATTAATCAGAATCAAAATTAATTTCTGAAAATTAGCAGCAGAGGGCAGCAGAGAGCACACTAAGGAAGCTTTTAAAAGATCTTTCTAAAGCTATGCAGAGTAATAAAACATAAATAAAAGTACAGATACTAACACATTTAATCTTCATAATTAATTTCCTAGTTTAGGCCCTTTGCTTCAATTCATCTTCCACTTCAATGCACTTAAAAGGGCCCATTCAAGGCCGGGCGCAGTGGCTCACACCTGTAATCCCAGCACTTTGGGAGGCCGAGGCAGGTGGATTGCATGAGGTCAGGAGGTCAAGACCAGCCTGGCCAACATGATGAAACCCTGTCTTTACTAAAAATACAAAAAATTAGCAGGGCATGGTGCTGCATGTGTGTAATCCCAGCTACTCGGGAGGCTGAGGCAGGAGAATCGCTTGAATGGGGGTGGGGTGGTGGGCAGAGTTTGCAGTGAGCTGAGATTGGGCCACTGCCTTTCAGCCAGGGTGACAGAACGAGACTCCATTTCAAAAAAAAAAAAAAAAGGGCCCATTACTGCACCCTTTAATGCACCACTAGAACAAAGACAGCATTGCACATCACAATATCCTAAAATTTTAGAGACATCAAGAAAAGTTAATTGAGTTTATTTTGACTGATTTTTGGCATTTTTCTTAATAATTTTCCAGTATTTTTGAAATTCTAGTAAGATATCACTGGATCTCTTCAAAGGTATATAAAAGGTACACTTCAAACAAATGTTAACATATTTGTTAGAATCTATTTCATCGGAGACACCAAAATTTAACCCAATGGGTTACTTCAGTTGTTCAATGATATTTTGTCACTTGAATTCTTGTTTCTCATCTTAGAGAAGCTATATATATATAAAGCTATATATATGTAAAGCTATATATATTCCATATAAAATATACATATATAAAATGTATAAAATTCTCCCAGATTGGTTAGGTGTGAAGGAAGAGACACCTGAGAACATTTGCAGAGGGGATGTTCTAGGCAAATTTAGCCCACATTAATCATTAACAGATAGGGGAATGCCAAAATTAACCTTATGTGCAAATTCACAACTTAGAAATATGTGCTAAAGTGCAGTGCCTTGTTAAATCATTTACTTGCTTTTCAGAAGAAACTGCAACGTAGGTTCTTCTTTCTAGACTAGCATTTAGTTTTTCCAAAAGCTGTTGTTATCACTTCTTCACATAGACACATTTTTTGATTGATTTTTTTAAAAATCGACAGATAAAATTGTATGAATTTCTCATGTATAATATGGTATTTTGAAGTGTATATATTGTGAAATGGCAAAATCTATCTAATTAACATATATATTACCTCACAGTTATTATTTTTGTGGTGAGAATACTTATATTCAGTTTCTTATCATTTCTCAAGAATATGATAGATCATCAACTATAGTACCATGCTGTACAAGAGATCTTTTGAACTTATTTCTTCTATATAACTGTAATTTTGTATCCTTTGAGCATGCTGATCAAAGGACACACTTTTAATTTACATCTAAACGACACAAGCGTGGAGTCAAAGAGAAAACTTAATGAGAGAAGAACTTTATAAGGGGGAACGTTTAAAAAAAACCTAAGTTAGGGATCAGTAAACTTTTTTTATACGGGGCCAGAGAGTTAAGATTTTAGGCTTTGCAAATCATACAAACTCTGTTGCAGCCCTGCTGGCATAGCAAGAAAGAAATCATAGACAACATGTAAACAAACGACTGTGTCTGTGCTCCTACTAAAGTTTACAAAAACAAGCAGGGGGCCAATTTGGTCCTGGGCTGTGGCTTGCCTACCCTTGACCGAAGTCAAAAAGCAGATGCAATAAATGGGATAGGCATCATAATGACAGCTGTATGCCAAGTGCTTTCCAGGCATAGCCCCTAACCTTCCAACAACACTGCAGATTAGACATGATCATAATCTAGATGCGGACATATCTCTTTAAAAATCTTTTAATTTTTTTCTCTTTATCATTATCTAGATTTTCTAAATGAGAAAACTGAGTTTCAGATATGATAAATACCCCTTCCAAGGTCACACAATGACTAAGTACTACAGGCAAGATTCAAGCCCAAGTTTACAAACTCCAAAGTGTGTGTTCTGTTCTTAGAACATATCACACTATTGTACAGCTAAGAGCAGTTAATATCACGCAATCATAATAGCAAGCAATTAGTCCTTCCAGGAAAAGGGCATCAGCCCTGATTCCATGTAGTAACAACAGCACTTGCCAAATAAAAGAAGGAAGGTGCAGTGAAGTGCAAAAAGGAAGGCTCCAGGGGAAAGCCAGCACTCACCCCAGAGGGGTGGCCCAGATGACTACACGTATGTCCCAATTGTGTATCAATGCTCATACGTCTTTCAGGAATACAATTAATTTATCCTCTGTTTTTTAATCTAACCATATGAACATTTTCCTAAACCATGACACTGCTATAGCCTGGCATTGCCTCATCTGTAATTTTACAACTATCTTTCACAGGGTAATTTAATATTACAGGCTGGGTGCGGTGCCTCATGCCTATAATCCCAGCACTTCAGGAGGCTGAGGTGGGTGGATCACCTGAGGTTAGAAGTTCGAGAGCAGCCTGACAAATATGGTGAAACCCTGTCTCTACTAAAAATACAAAAATTAGCCTGGTGTGGTGGTGAGTGCCTGTAGTCCCAGCTACTCAGGAGGCTGAGACAGGAGAATTGCTTGAACTCAGGAGGTGGAGGTTTCAGTGAGTCATGATCACACCACTGCACTCCAGCCTGGGCAACAGAGCGAGACTCCATCTCAAAAATAATAAATAAATAAATAAATAAATAAATAAATAAATAAATAAAATAATACAGATTCTCTGTTTAAATACAAACCACTTCCCATCACCTCAGGGATTAAGTTCATACAGGGTAAGCCTGTGATGTGTGCTCCCTATCTGTCTTCCTAATCTCATCTCTGCCTGTTTCCCACAGGACCCAGGAACCCAGCCATGCTGATCCCTTCCCAGTTCACCTGAGCCCCATGCCTATCCCAGGGATTTGTGCATTTTTTGTCTTCTGTCCTGAGAGTTCTGGTTCCCTACCCATCCTCTGGTCTGCCACCCATAACCTTCAAGTCTCACCTCATACGTTAACATTTCAGAACCCTTGGCCATCTACTCAGAATCCTTGCATCTGAGTTAGAAAAATGATTCTAGGCTCTTCTCTCCCCTACCCCAAGGTGTTCATCAGGATTTCATGAAACTTTAATAAAACAGAAAAGATAAATCACTGGAATAGTCTTTGGAAAGAAGGAAAAATTGACACGAGCAAAAGGAAAACAAGATTGAGGATTGGTGGGGAGTGTGGAAATTTTGGATGATGAGGCAAAACAGATCCTGCCTCTTGAAGAACATTGTGGAGGTGTGTGAACTAAGACACCCAAAGAGGCTGGATTGAGATGGACGCAAAAACTTCTAGCGGCCACACACAAATGGAGGCAATGGGATGGGACTGCCTTCCACCATCATGGGCTATAACATCTTGCAATTATAGACAGGAAAACATTTGTTATCTGCTGTTTCATAGATCTTGAGCCTAGCTAGCAGGGGTGCAGTTTGGCTTCTACCTGTCAACATGTCTGCTTACAGAGATATAACTTTTAAGAGTTTTTGAAATAGTACATCTAAAGACACATCTTATTTTAGTAAATCATTTCTCTTGAGGGACACTGAGGTTAGTCTTGCTTTTCCTCTATGTATAATTATTGCATATGCCTCCGTGAGTATTTCCACAGGCCAGACTTAGAGCAGCAGAATTACCGGATCAAAGCTATTGCCAAATTTCCTTTCAAGTAGCTTGGATCAATTTATTCTCTCACCAGCAATGTTTGAGATTGTTTTCATTGACATTCCTTAGCACATTTTTTTTTTTAAATTTTCCAATAAAATGAGCTAATTTATGTTTGTCTCAAATTAGAGAGTGAACTGTCTTGTTAAGATTGTATGTAGGTCATGTGTTATTTTTTAATACCCGCAAAACTCAAAATCCCGTATTTCATCTCTTTACCTCTATATTATATTATCCTATAATATAAATTCTAAATCCCATAATTCCAATGTAAACTTTTTAAGACTTTCTTGATGTGGGGGACTTGCAGGTAAATTGCTGAAAAGTGATCACTGAAAAACTTGAATATTGTTTTGTTCATGATTTAATTATGATAATGTAACCAAATCTGTATTACATGTTCCAATTTTTTTTTTCAGTGAATGGTGCAAGACCTTTATCTAAAACAAAAAGCTTCTTTAGGAAGGACCTCCCTGTATAAAATAGCATCTGCAGTTTCCTTACTCTTATCTTTAAAAATACCTGTTCCTTAGACCTGGAAATAATCACTTCATCACATACCTTAGATTATATCCCTATTATTTCAACTTGTACTGAATTTACTGATGAATGCTCTAAAATATTGCTCATTAATATTTCAATTTCTGTTACAAATCATATAATTTGGGATTATCTATTCTTCTATCAAATATGAAGCAATTCTTACTTAACAAATTAATTTCTGAAAGTATAACTTGATGGCTAAGATAGTACAATCATAAATCAAAAGCCCTCTGTTCTTCATATTAATATGACCAAGTAAATAAATAATTTTGTGTTTGGTTCTTCTTAGATTCTTATGACCAAAGTTAATGACTACTTCCAAGGATGATCTGATGTGTGAATTTTCTTAGTTCAGAAGATGTAAACTTTGGTGAAGAAATATTAGTAAATATATTTTTATCATAGTTTGGATTTTTCTTTATACTGCTTCTTGATATACCATAAATTGAAAAATTAAATCTTATGGATTGTTTTCTTGAATCACTTTCAACGTATTTTGATGCAAAATGAGAGGACTACAAAAATAAGAAAACCTATCATAATAGTATTGTATTGATACAAATTTCCTTGGTGTTATAATTGTTAATCATTGTTAATCATGTTAATTATGCCAATTATCATTAACATTTACTTAACTGTAGGCATGTCAACTACAAATGCAATGCAAGATTCTTGATTGGATCCTGGATTTAAAAAATAAAAAGGTTCTAAAGGACATGTGGATAATTGGGAAAATTTGAATGTGTAGCACATCTTAGATAATAGTATTGTGTCGATGTTATGTTTCCGTGGTGTTGTAACAGTGTTATGGAAGACTGCTCTTATTTTTAGGAGATACATGCTCAAGAATTTAGGGGTGACATGTGTCCTAAAGTCAGCAACATACTTTCAAACCATTCAGGGAAAAAACTGTGTGTGTGTGTCTGTGTGTGTATTTATATTTATATGTATTTACATTTATACATATATCTAAAAGGACAAGCGGAGACAGAAAGACAAAGCAAGAGAAAGTAAATGTGGCAAAAGGATACCACTGATTAATATACATGATGAAAATATGGGTGTTCGTTGTACTATTCTTTCAATTTTTATATAGATTTGAAACGTTTTTAAACAAAAATTGGGAGGGGAAATAACCATATTTAGTTAATGAAGGCATATTTACATTGTATAATGTTTATTAAGAGCCTAGAGGGACAATATCTTATGTATCTAAAATAATCATTACATATGTGATGGGAAATGTCTCAGTAACTTGATATAAATACTCCAAACATCACTTTGCTCTGAGATAATAGAATTAGTGTACTACCTTTGAATATCTCCAAAATTCCACTTATGATGTGGATGTTTGACACAGACTTCAAATACTCTTCAATCCTCCAGAAGCTTCTCAAGCTCAGAAACAATCTTCTCACACTGACCTACGCAAGAAATGTTATAAAAATATCAGTATAAATATTCTGTCCAAACCAGGTCTATATTTAAGCACAGATTCATATGCACAAGACAAAGAATGTTCAAGCGAGTCTAAAGATAATTCAAACAAAAATCTACTCGTACATGCGCTATCTTTAATACCAAGAGGGAAGCTTTCCGCAAATCACCCAGATGAAAGTCGAAAAGCATCCTCACTATAGATCACATTCATTTTGAATACATCCTGCCACATGGAAAAACACTATCACAAGCTTGCTGAACTGAATAATTGAGAGTCAAATCCAACTGGAAAGGATTATGATTGTGTTCGTCTCTAAAACTGCATGACCGTAACTGAATTCAAGAGCTGTGTTGTCCCTGCAAAATCTTGCTTAGGTTTTTAGGCCTTCTTTTAAAAATGCAGACGCTAAACCAGTGTAGCAATTAGTGAAAGAGGACTGCAAAAATGATACAATAAATATTTGATCAGATCAGTCAAAAATTGTAGGCAAAAATATATGTATTTTAGAAATGCTTAGAATGTGGACACGAGGAGGTAAGAAAAGGAAGTATTGGGCTTAATTTCTCTTTATTTTTCAACTCCACTGAATGCTTGTTTAAACTCCCACTTGCCTCTGATATGGTAAGCTAGAAAAGCATTTTAGATGTCATAAGAATGGATCTGTGCTCTGGTGATAAAGGGTTAAGAAAGCGTGAGAAGACAGATGACAAAAAATAATAGCAGAGTTCTAGGGTCCTTTGCTTTCTTTTTCTTACCTTCACTAACCAATCTGCTCATCTGATCCAGCAGAAACACAGCAATTGACCAAACAGAGAGATGAACAAGCCAGCCAGTGCTCTTTCCAGAAATTTTCACAAGCCTTTCACTGACGAGACCAGTAGACTGAACTGCTCACTGCAGAGCCATTCTTTTTATAACTGATCCCATGGAAAAAGAGTTGTTTTTGCTTAAGTCTGATTTGTGCTAAAGAGGCAGTGGGAAGTCCCGGGAGGTGGGGAGGCAGTAACTGACAAAGCCACATCAAGCCACAGAACGGTGTTTCTTCCCCTTTTTTGAAAAATGAAACCTATCTACGAAACTGTCTCTTATTAAAATAGTTTATGGTTACACATTTTGTAAGAACCCTAGCAACAGAATTAAAGTTTCTTTCTAGAACAGTACACTATCTGGGATCCTTCGCCCAAAACAGAGCCAAAGTCAGATATGACTTCAGAGAAATCTGTTTCATTACTCATCTATAATTTTTAAGAAGTATTATTTCTCAATGGTACTTCTAATTTTTTAAAACGTAAATGAAAAAAGTTTTCTCTCTCCAAATACCAAAGGTCAAAACAATAATACACAGTGTGGGCAAAGTTGTGAAGAAACAAGCACTCTCAAACACTGCTGATGAGATTGTAAACATATTTAGACGGCAATTTCCCAGTATCTCTCAAATGCAAATATTCATACCCTTTGACCCAACAATTGTATTTTTATAAATTTATCCAAGCTATATATTTGCACTTGTACACAAAGACTTATGTGAAAAGATATTTGTTGCGGCATTGCTTGAGAAAATACATGACTAGAAAAAATTATATCCATAAATAAGATATTGGCCAAATAAATGAGAATGTATGCATACTTAAAATCCTATGTAGGCTATGTGCGGTGGCTCACGCCTGTAATCCCAGCACTTTGGGAGGCCGAGGCAGGTGGATCCCTTGAGGTCAGGAGTTTGAGACCAGACTGGCCAATGTGGTGAAACCCTGTCTCTACTGAAAATACAAAAATTAGCCAGGCGTGGTGGTGGGCACCTGTAATCCCAGCTACTCAGAGGCTGAGGCATGAGAATCCCTTGAACCCGGGAGGTGGAGGTCACAGTGAGCCGAGATCATGCCACCGCCCTCCAGCCAGGGCGACAGAGCGAGACTCCATCTCAAAAAAAAAAAAAAAAAGAAAGAAAGAAAAGAAAAGATCTCTAACATATTCTTGTTTAGCAAGAACTCATTTTTCAGTTTGTATTTTTAAGCAATATATGTATGCACATGCTTATGTAATAGAATATTTCCTTTTAAAATTTTGTATTTTAATTTTTGTGGGTATACTAGGTGTATATATTTATGGGGTACATAAGATATTTTGATACATGCATACAATGCATAATAATTACATCATGAAAAATGGGGTATCCATCCCCTCAAGCATTTATCTTTTGTGTTACAAACAATTCAATTATACTCTTTTAGTTATACTAAAATGTAAAATTAAGTTATTGTTCACTATAGTACCCCTGTTGTGCTATTAAATACTTTGTCTTATTCATTCTTTCTAACTATTTTTTGTACCCATTAACCATCCCTACCTCCCCCACCAGCCCTCCGCTACCCTTCCCAGCCTCTGGTAACCATCCTTCTACTCTCTATGTGCATGAGTTCAATTGTTTTGATTTTTAGATCCCACAAATAAGTGAGAATGTGTGATGTTTGTCTTTCTGTGTCTGGCTTATTCCACTTAACGTAATGACTTTCAGTTCTACCCATGTTGTTGCAAATGACAGAATCTTATTCTGTTTTGTGGCTGACTAGTACTCTATTGTGTATATGTATCACATTTTCTTTATCCATTTATCTGTTGATGGACACTGAGGTTGCTTCCAAATCTTACCTATGGTGAACAGTGCTGCCACAAACATGGGAATGCAGATAGCTCTTCAATGTACGGATGTCCTTTCTTTTGGGTGGATACCCAGCAGTCGGATTGCTGGATCATACGGTTGCTCAATTTTTAGTTTTTTGAGGAACCTCCAAATTGTTCTCCATAGTGGCTGTACTAATTCACATTCCCACCAACAGAGTATGAGAGTTCCCTTTTCTCCATATCCTCACCAGCATTTGTTATAGCCTTTCTAGAATATTTCTTTTTCTATACTCTACACAAGAAATCAGAAATAAGCAATTGTGTTTCAAGAACAAGACTCATTTTTCATTCTATACCTTTTTGAAATTTCTATGTGTATGTATTACTTTTTCACTTTAAAAACTAGCATTCTTAAGTCATATTTAACTTTGATTATACAGCCCAAATGTATTATGATCTATGTCTTTTCTGGAGGACAGACAAGTCTATCTGCAAATGGGTCAGTTCTTGCCCAAAAGCAGAAAAATTAAGGGTTTCAAAATCATTTAACTGGTTTACCCTGACTGCTTCAAGTTAACCAACAAAGAATAAGCCTGCCCACATCATAACCACCTCATCATTTTCTACCTAACTCCAATCAAAGCTAAGTTCTATGGGGGGAAGAAAAAAAAAGCTAAGTTCCAAACCCTTAAGAGGTGAACATTTCCACGTAATGGATTTAATTTTGTTTACTTTTGTTCAATGACTTATCTTAAAATATCATATATTTAAAAGTATACTAGCATTTTTATTTTTGTTAGTCATGATTTTCTGCGTTATTTTTTTCATGAAACATTACTTAAATCCACTTCAGAAGGCATGCTCTCATGTATGAGCCATGATAAGGACAGTTTCTCAACTAGTCCTGAATCTGACTTGACCTGCCATCACAGGAAACACCAGACTCATTGCCCTAGGGGCAGGTTCAGTTACAGTATAATCATACAAAATCAGGTTCAGGGATGTCTTCAGGCATTTTTAGCTCATCAAGGATTTAGCTGTGATCAAGACACCATAACACCTGTAGGGACAAACATTGATTTATTTCACTTTAGTGTAGTTTCAATCACAATCGTGAGACACCGTAGAGTAGGTCTCACCGACCTCCAGAAACACTTTATGGTGGGTTACCAAGAACTCGCCTGGAAGTACAATGAAATAACCATTGTGCGGTGATTCCATCTTCTCCACGTTGTCTTAAGTCACACTTACTGTTTTATTCAAATACAATATGCAGAATTTTGATTATGCCCATTCTTTATTTTGTCTCTATAAGTTACCCCTTTGATGGAAACACCTCCTTTGCAGAAAAAAAATTCTGTGATGAAAAAGTGTGCACTAGGTCAAGCTAGCCTACTATTTCTACTATTTCTCGTTTGATAAAACCTGAGCATACAAAATCAGCTTTAAACAGCTTTTTCTTCATTGGTTAAAATAAAATAGAATTATATCCCTTGTAGCTGAAATCTTATAATATGATTTTCTATTAATCTGCTGAATAATAGTTAAAGTTATTGCCTCGATATCTGTGCCTCTAAATGGACATTATTCCTATTATTCAATTACTTTTCCTGCTGTACAAAACACCCTCCAAGTTATTTCCATTATGATAGCATCCCTCCTAGCTCACTCTCAGTCCTCACCAGGTTTCCTCCACCCTGGCTACCCTCTATTCAACTCTAAGTGCTCCTAGTGGCACTCTAAATTCCACAACAATATGTCTTTCTGTCACATCCTACTTGCCAATTCCCAGTCCCATATAAAATCCATTATTGCCTGGCCGGGCACGGTGGCTCATGCATGTAATCCCAGCACTTTGGGAGGCCGAGGTGGGCCGATCACCTGAGGTCAGAAGTTAAGACCAGCCTGGCCAACATGGTGAAGCCCTGTCTCTACTAAAAATACAAAAATTAGCCAGGTGTGGAGGCAAGTGCCTGTAATTCCAGTTACTTCGAAGGAGAATCGCTTGAACCTGGGAGGTGGAGGTTGCAGTGAACGGAGATCGCGCCATTGCCCTCCAACCTGGACAACAGAGCGAGACTCCATCTCA
>NW_012110519.1:845394-852465 GCF_000951045.1 Mandrillus leucophaeus
GATATAAGTTAAAGGGGAAATTGAATGTAATCCTCATCTGTTTTATTTTAAGGCCACGTATAGTACATAGAATAGCTCCTCTTTTTTTGGCCATAACCCTTTAGTTGGTATTACTCGGAGTCAGTAAAACAAATACCTGAATGCTGAAGGAATTGGCAATCTCATGAAATGTTTTGATTTCTGCTTTGCTTTTACCTAACATTACCTGCTTTAACAATCTCGCAAAAATCTCTAACACCAAAACTCAAATCTCTATTATTAACTCTAAGGTAAATCAACCCCTGGAAATACTTGACAGAGTTTTGCTACAAGGGCTTGTTTCTTTTAAGCCCATTTTGACAAACTTCTGCCTCACTTCCCTAGTTTTTATGTTTTCCTTTGTTAACCTCTTATCACTCCCCCAGTCTGATTTTCAGGTTTTGAGACACAGAGACACTTCCTCCTCAAGCCAAGATAATGCTTTATTCCTTCTATCATAAATTGATATTAAAGAGAAAACACTTGCTCTGTTTCGTAGTTGAACAACTGAGAATTTCCATTGTACTTATGCTGTGTATTTCCCTATTCTTTGAAGCTCGTACAAATGAATATTTATATGAACTCTGCTTTGGCCTCATAACAATTTGCTTCTGTTAAGACCAGGAGGCCAAAGACTCAGCCAAATTTGTAGAGAATCTCAATTTTCATGCATTGATTGTTATCCTAAACTCAAGTCTTTCATTACCCTTTCTGCTGTGTGCCTTTCAAAAGAAGAAAGGAAAAGGGAAAGTTGAATCTGTTGCTATTTCTTCTTCTTCATGCTTCTGTGTCTTAGTCTGTTTGTATTGTTATAAAGGAATGCCTGAGGCTGGGTAATTTGTAAAGAAAAATGATTGGCTGGCTGCAGTGGCTCATGCCTGTAATCCCAGCACTTTAGGAGGCCGAGGTGGGTGGGTCACCTGAGATCGGGAGTTCGAGACCAGCCTAACCAACATGGAGAAACCCTGTCTCCACTAAAAATACAAAAAATTAGCCAGGCGTGGTGACGCATGCCTGTAATTCCAGCTACTCGGGAGGCTGAGGTAGGAAAATCACTTGAACCCGGTAGGTGGAGGTTGCAGTGAACGGAGATCGCGCCATTGCCCTCCAACCTGGACAACAGAGCGAGACTCCATCTCAAAAAAAAAAAAAAAAAATCCCTTATTGCCTTTCCATAACTAGAGAAAGGTATATATAAGTATATATTAAATATATATGTATATATACACACACACAACAGACCTATCACAAATGTAATCCATCAAACTTCAACTATCTCAGGATAAATTATTTGTCTTTCTGAAGTATGCTCTCTGACCACTCTCAATACTCAAATGACTCAACTGAACCTATTTTCTCAAAGTTACCAAAGCCCCTTAATCATCAAGTCTAATAGCCTTTATCTCACCCTATATACTCCTTGACACTTCTATAGTATTTGACACTGTTCACTATTCCCTCTCTTTTTCAATAGTTTATTTCTTTAAAAAAATTACATACATGTTTTTAAAAACTGTAAATGGTACAAAAATATAGTTTTGCATCATTTAACAACAGGGATATATTCTGAGAAACGCAGCATTTGGTGATTTCATTGTATGAACATCACAGAGTGTACTTACCCAAATCTAGATGGTATAGCCTAGTGCACACCTAGGCTATATGGTATAGCCTATTGCTCCTAGGCTTCAGACCTATACTGCATGTGACTGTACTGAATACTGTAGGCAAATGTAACACAGTGGTATTTGTGTATCTAAATATACCTAAACATAGAAAAGGTACAGTACAGATATGGTATAAAAGATGAAAAGTGGTATAGCTGTATAGGGCAATTGCCACGAATAGAGGATACAGGACTTGAAGTTGCTCTGGGTGAGTCAGTGAGTGAGTGGTGAGTGAATGTGAAGGCCTCAGACATTACTGAGCACTATTGTAGACTTTATGAATACTGTGCAGTTAGGCTACACATGTTTTATTTTTAAAATAAAGTAATTGTGTATGATATTATGACAGCTATGATGTCATTAGGCAACAGGAATTTTTCAGCTCCATTATAACCTTATAGGACCACTGTCGTGTACACTGTCCATTGTTAACAGAAACGTCGTTATGCAGTACATGACTGCAGTGAAAATTAAACCTCTCTTCCTATCTGAACTTTATCTCTCAGATCTCCTCCTCAAAGGCAATTGCTATTCTCAGCTTCTTGTGCATCAATCCAAAAATTATATATATCCTTCTTTGTATACAAATGGTAGGATACTACATGTGCTGTTCTCTTACCTTTTTTGTATAATTTTGCACCATTAGTACTTGCAGACTGACCTCATCCTTTTAAATAACTACATAGACTTCCAGGTTTTGGATGTTCCAACAGTAATGTATCTAACAAGTTCTTTATTGATGTAGCCACTCCTTTAGGAAAGTCACCACACCTCCCCCCAGTAGATATTGTGTCATTGCACACTACTAGCTATAATTTTTGGATTGATGCACAAGAAGGTGACAATAGTGATTGCCTCTGGGGAGGAGATCTGAGAGACAAATATCAGATAGGAAGAGAGGTTTAATTTTCACTGGACAGGGCCAGGCATGGTGGCTCACGCCTGCAATCCCAGCAATTTGGGAAGCTGAGGCAGGTGGATCTCCTGAGGTCAGGAGTGCAAGACCAGACTGGCCAACATGGTGAAACCCTGTCTCTACTGAAAATACAAAAATTAGCTGGACATGGTGGTGGGCACCTGTAATCCCAGTTACTTGAGAGGTTGAGGCAGGGGAATCACTTGAGCTCAGAAGCTGGAGGTTGCAGTGAGCCGAGATCACTCCATTGCACTCCAGCCTGGGCAACAAGAGCAAAACTCCATCTCAAAATAATAATAATAATAATTTTCACTGTACAGTCATGTGCTGCATAACGACATTTTAGTCAACATTGGACTGCATACATGACAGTGTACACCACAGTGGTCCTATAAGATGATAATGGAGTTGAAAAATTTCTACTGCCTAGTGACATCATAGCTGTCATAACATCAGAAATGCCTCTAAGAAAAGTGAACAAAACATCTAGGCGCGGTGGCTCACGCCTGTAATCCAAGCACTTTGAGAGGCCAAGGTGGGCAGATCAAGAGGTCAAGAGTTGGAGACCATCCCGGCCAACATGGTGAAACCCCGCCTCTACTGAAAATACAAAATTAGCTGGGTGTGGTGGTGCATGCTTGTAGTCCCAGCTACTTGGGAGGCTGAGGCAGGAGAATCACTTGAACCTGGGAGGCAGAGGTTGCAGTGAGCAGAGATTGCATCATTGCACTCCAGCTTGGGTGACAGAGTAAGACTCTATCTCAAAAAAAGAAAGAAAAGAAAACGAAAGAAAAGTGAACAAAACAAAAAGTGCTGGTGCCCATATGAGAGTACATAATGATATAAAAATAAAGGTTTTTTCCTAATAATGTTTAACATTACATCTTTAGAAACACAGCCCTATTATCCCGTATTCACTTTCATAGTTTACCTTAGTAATTTTATAATCGCTATTGCCTGCAGACACAATTACGGTATTATATATAAGGTATTAATGCACTTCCTCTGCAGAAGATTAATTTTAATTGACATTCTATAAAAATTAACCTGAACATATTAGAATTTAGGAACATGTTACGTGTCCCATAGAGTAAAATTAATATGACATTTAAAAATTCTTAGTTATACTTCAGTAGGTTTAATTTATACCAAAGAAATCCATAAGGTAAGCTCTGGAACAATACTGCTTATCTTGAGGATGGGATGACAGATTATAATTGCTTTATTAAGTACAACATTCTGAATTTCTATGAAGCTGTAATGGCTTCTTGTGCACTAGAGATTTTGTTATTTAGGATGTAATTGATTGTAATGTATACTGTTTGCTCTTGAATAACTCCCGTTTTCCAACTCAGAGAGACTTCCATTTCAGCATCAAATAATATGATTATTGCATTTGTAAAGTTTCTGAAGCTTTTTAAAATATTTTTCAGTTGAAAAATGTTTTATAATGAAATATGATATAAGTTAAAGGGGAAATTGAATGTAATCCTCATCTGTTTTATTTTAAGGCCACGTATAGTACATAGAATAGCTCCTCTTTTTTTGGCCATAACCCTTTAGTTGGTATTACTCGGAGTCAGTAAAACAAATACCTGAATGCTGAAGGAATTGGCAATCTCATGAAATGTTTTGATTTCTGCTTTGCTTTTACCTAACATTACCTGCTTTAACAATCTCGCAAAAATCTCTAACACCAAAACTCAAATCTCTATTATTAACTCTAAGGTAAATCAACCCCTGGAAATACTTGACAGAGTTTTGCTACAAGGGCTTGTTTCTTTTAAGCCCATTTTGACAAACTTCTGCCTCACTTCCCTAGTTTTTATGTTTTCCTTTGTTAACCTCTTATCACTCCCCCAGTCTGATTTTCAGGTTTTGAGACACAGAGACACTTCCTCCTCAAGCCAAGATAATGCTTTATTCCTTCTATCATAAATTGATATTAAAGAGAAAACACTTGCTCTGTTTCGTAGTTGAACAACTGAGAATTTCCATTGTACTTATGCTGTGTATTTCCCTATTCTTTGAAGCTCGTACAAATGAATATTTATATGAACTCTGCTTTGGCCTCATAACAATTTGCTTCTGTTAAGACCAGGAGGCCAAAGACTCAGCCAAATTTGTAGAGAATCTCAATTTTCATGCATTGATTGTTATCCTAAACTCAAGTCTTTCATTACCCTTTCTGCTGTGTGCCTTTCAAAAGAAGAAAGGAAAAGGGAAAGTTGAATCTGTTGCTATTTCTTCTTCTTCATGCTTCTGTGTCTTAGTCTGTTTGTATTGTTATAAAGGAATGCCTGAGGCTGGGTAATTTGTAAAGAAAAATGATTGGCTGGCTGCAGTGGCTCATGCCTGTAATCCCAGCACTTTAGGAGGCCGAGGTGGGTGGGTCACCTGAGATCGGGAGTTCGAGACCAGCCTAACCAACATGGAGAAACCCTGTCTCCACTAAAAATACAAAAAATTAGCCAGGCGTGGTGACGCATGCCTGTAATTCCAGCTACTCGGGAGGCTGAGGTAGGAAAATCACTTGAACCCGGTAGGTGGAGGTTGCAGTGAGCTGAGATCACGCCATTGCGCTCCAGCCTGGGCTACAACAGCGAAATTCCATCTCAAAAATAAATAAATTAATTAATTAAATAAAGAAAAAAGGTTTATTTGACTCACAATTCTGATGACTAGAAAGTTCAAGATTGTGCATCTGCATCTGGTGAGGGTCTCAGGCTGCTTCCACTCAAGGCAAAGGCGAAGGGTAGCCTGCTATATAGAGATCACATGGCAAGAGAGGAAGCAACAGATGGGAGGGAAGTTTCAGACTCTTTTTAACCACCAGCATTCATAGAACTAATTCCGCGAGAACACACGCATTACTGCAAAGATGGCACCAAGTCATTCATGAGGGATCTGCCCCATGACCCAAACATCTCCCACAAGGCTCCACCTCCAACACTGGGGATCCAATTTCAATGTAAGATTTGGGGCAACAAACATGCAAACCTTGCCGTTCTGCTTCTGGCCCCCAAATAGCATGTCCTTCTCATATTGCAAAATACAATCATTCGATAGCAATAGTCCTCAAAAGTTCTAGCTTGTTTCAGCACCAATTTAAAAGTTCAAAGTCCAAAGTCTCATCTGAGATTTAAAGTAAGTTCCTTAGAGTTGTGAGCCTGTAAATTCAAAAATTATTTACTTCTAAAATACAATGGTTGTGTAGTAATTGGGTAAACATTTTCATTCTAAAAGGAAGAAATAGGCCAAAAGAAAAAGGTAACAGGCTCTATTAGCAATTCTGAAACCCAGCAGGATAGATATTATATCTTAAAGCTCCAAAATAATCTCCCTTACCTACATACTGGGCACATTGGTGGGAGGGTTGGGCTCCCAAAGCCTTGGGAAGCCCCACCCCCATGGCTATTTTGGGTACAGCCCAGGTGGTTATTCCGACGGACTGGAATTTGGGCTTGTCACTTTTCAAGGCTGGAGTTGCACACTACTAGTGGCTCTATAATTCTGAGGTCGGGAGAGTGGTAGCCCTGCTCCTACAGCTCCACTAGGTACAGCTCTTGCATTTTGCATGCCTGCAGACTTAGCACCACATGGATGTCACCAGAGTGCACAGCTTGTATTCTCTGGAGTGTCAGCTGGAGATGTACCTAGGGCCATTTCAGCCATGGCTGCTCCACTCGGAGTGGTCAGGATCTGGGGAGCAGCATCCTGAGATGGCACAGGGCAGCAATACCCTGGCATCTCCCCCAAAACTTTTCTGTCTTTCTAGGCCTCTGAGCTAGTGGATGGGAGGAGCAGCCTCAAAAATTTCTGAAATGCCTTCAGGCCCTATATTGTATTAAATATTAGCACCTAGCTCTCTTTTAGCCATGCTAATCTCTTTAGCAAGTGGTTGCTCCACAGTACCCTTAGATTTTTCTCCCGAAAACACTCTTTCCTTCTCTACCACATGATCAGACTGGGAATTTTCCAAATTTTGATGTTCTGCTTCTTTTTTTTTTTTTTTACTTTAAGGAAATACTTTGTATTGTTATTGCCTTTAATTTTTAATTTTTGTGGATAGTAGGATATATATTTATGGGGTATATGAGATAATTTGATATAGATAATAATACAATGTGTAATTACATCAGAGTAAATGGGGTCTTCATTCCCTCACACGTTTATCCTTTGTGTTACAAACAATCTAATTATATTATTTTAGTTATTTTTAAATGCACAATTAAATTTTTTTTTTTTTGAGACAGAGTCTCGCTCTCTCGCCCAGGCTGGAGTGCAGTGGCGCAATCTCGGCTCACTGCAAGCTCCACCTCCCGGGTTCACGCCATTCTCCTACTTCAGCCTCCCGAGTAGCTGGGACTACAGGCGCCCGCCACCTTGCCCGGCTAATTTTTTGTATTTTTAGTAGAGACGGGGTTTCACCGTGTTAGCCAGGATGGTCGCGATCTCCTGACCTCGTGA
>NW_012110519.1:852775-870490 GCF_000951045.1 Mandrillus leucophaeus
TCTTAAACTCCTGACCTCAGGTGATCTGCCAACCTCAGCCTCCCAAAGTGCTGGGATTACAGGCATGAGCCACCATGCCCAGCCCATTCTTTCTATATTTTGTACCCATTAACCATCCCCACCTCCCCGCCACATCCCTTTCTTACCCTTCCCAGCCTCTGTTAATCATCCTTCTACTCTTTATGTCCATGAATTCAATTATTTTAATGTTTAGCTCCCACAGCTAAGTGAGAACATGTGATGTTTGTCTTTCTGTACTTGGCTTCTTTCTTTTTTTTTTAGATGGAGTCTCGCTCTGTTTCCCTGGCTGGAGTGCAGTGGCACAATCTCGGCTCGCTGCAACCTCCGCCTTCCAGCTAATTTTTGTATTTTTAATAGAGACAGGGCTTCACCATACTGGCCAGGTTAGTCTCGAACTCCTGACCTCACGATCTGCCCACCTCAGCCTGGCAAAGTGCTGGGATTACAAGCATGAGCCACCGCGCCCGACCTGGCTTATTTCACTTAATATAATGATCTCCAGTTCCATCCATGTTTTTGCAAATAACAGAATCTCATTCTTTTTTATGGCTGAACAGTACTCCATTGTGTGTATGTACCACATTTTCTTTATCCATTCGTCTGTTGATGGACAGACACTCAGGTTGCTTCCAAACCTTAGCTATTGTGAACAGTGCTGCAATAAACACAGGAGTATAGATATCTCTTAGATATACTGATTCCCTTTCCTTGGGATATATATCTAGCAGTGGGATTGCTGGATCATATGGCAGCTCTATTTTTAGTTTTTTGAGGAACCACTAACCTGCTCTTTGCAACAGTTATTCTAATTTGCATTCCCACCAACCGTGTATGAGGGTTCAGTTTTCTCCACACCTCGCAGGCACTTGTTATTTTATCCAATGGTTTTGGATAAAACCATTTTAACTGGGGTGAGTTGATATCTCATTGTAGTTTTGATATTTGCTTCTTTTTAAATTACAAATTCCAACTTTAGATCCTTCTTTTGCTGACATTTCTGATCATAAGCTGTTCAAAGCAATGACGTCACTTCTTGAAGGCTTTGCTGCTTAGACAATTTTTCTTCCAGATACCCCAGGTGGGCATCACTCTTAAATTTGGCCTTCCATGAAGCCATAGAGCACAGGACATAATGCAACCACGTTCTCTGCTATGCAGCAAGGGTGACCTTTGCTCCAGTTCCCAATAAATTCCTCATTTCCATCTGAGACTTCATTTCCATTACCTAGTTCCACAGTTGCTTCCACATTTTCAGGTATCTTTATAGCAACAACCCACTCCTTGGTACCAATTTTCCATCTTTGTCCATTTGCGTTGCTATAAAGGAATATCTGAGGCCAAGTAATTTATGAAGAAAAAAGGTTTTTTGGCTCACGATTCTGACATCTAGAAAAGTTCAAGATTGGGCATCTGCATCTGGTGAGGGCCTCAGGCTGCTTCTACTCATGATAGAAGGTGAAGGTGAGCTGGTGTGTGCAGAGATCACATGGCAGGAGAGAAAGCAAGAGGTGGGAGGTGCCAGGCTCTTTTTAACAACCAGCTGTCACAGAACCCATAGAGTGAGAACTCACTCATTACTACAAGGATAGCACCAAGCCATTTGTAAGGGATTTGCCCCCACGACCCAAACTCTACTAGACCCCCACCTCCAACACTGACGATCAAATTTCAACATGAGATTTGCAAGGGAGAAACATCCAAAATATGGTACTCTGTAAAGAACTGAATTAAATGAAAAAGACACATTAAACTAAGAGGTTAAAACTGTATTTTGAGGTAAGATATGGATTCTGTTTTCCTTGGCATCCTTTTCTCTGCATGTTTAGATAATTTGAACTATAACAGAAAGAATGAGCTTGGTAAACCTTCAACTCTAAAGATGATAGTGGGCTCCCCAAACCATCTCTCTTCCAACCTGACTGTTTTAGGACAGTGGCTCTCAAGAGCAAAGCTTCCAAGCAGTTTAAATATTGCTGTTTATCCAAGCTTTTATGAAAAGTTTAGTTTCTGTCATCAAGTAGTTGTTAGAAGTTCAGAGGTTCCTTTGTGAGAGCCAACTGAACAGTTCTCAGACTTATATTCAGAGATAAAAGAGCCTGGAAAAATTAAACCTGCATAATCGTGGTGTCCTCTAATCCCACGAGATTGTGCAATTTTGGCATATTTTTTAAGGAAAAGGGACTAGACACTCCAAAGCCAAGTGGGGGGTTTCTACACCCCAGAGAAAGTTCCAGGTTTTTTGCAATTTACTTTCTCTTTGGAAAGCTTCTTAGTTTTTTTTTTCCCCCTTGATTCTATTTTTATCATGCCATAGCACTGGCTCATGTTAATAAAGACAGTCAGGGACACATGAGTCCTATGGAGGAGAAACTGGAACTTCAGTCCAAGTAACGTTATTTCACAAAGCAATGGAGAAGTGAAAGTAGTGCTGTTGAACCCTTAAGACTCCAGATTTCCTCGCTTTATGGAGAGGCTTCTGGGGTAGAAATTTTTCATCTCTGTCTCCAACTGACCACATCAAACCCCTCTTTGGGTCCTGTCCCTCTATAAGTAAAGTTCAAGCAAATGTATATATCAGATTATAGATTCAAGAGCTAGTTTTGTTTAAGCAACTCTGTCTATTTACAGGCACATATTTACAACAATAAAGCAATTCCTATTCTTTGTAATTCTTTCCCTTGCTCTTTAACTCCTGCAGGTGAGAAGAACAATGCTTGAGGTTAATAAAAAAAAATCTTTCAAGATAAATTTTAAATTCATGAATCCCTCTACATTCACATTTAGTAGAAATCAACTAATTAGTTTCAAAATTTAGAGCAGAAATAAATCCTTTTTATCAAGTCTCTTGAAGGGATTACTATGAAGCATATGATAATGCAAACTTTCTATTGGGGGTTCATTATCAGAAATTCCCATCGAATAATGAGATAAGAATCTAATCTAACGAGAATCTAATCCAGTAGATGTAAGTGCTTAATTGCACATATTCATATCAAATTGATTTACAAATCTCTTGGCTTTACTTTAAAATCTCTTAGACTTTAAGTACTCTTACCACAAAAAAGAAAAGAAAAAAGGTAACTTTATGAGATGCTGGGTATGTTAATTTGCTTGACTATAGTAATCATTATGTATATGTATATTAAGATCAATATATTAAAACATTATGTTGTACACTTTAAACATGTACAATAAGAATGGTCTTTTAAGACAACGCTTCTCAAACTTTGACACGCATATGAATCACCTGGGAATCTTGTTTAAATCCAGATTCAGTAAATCTGGAGTGTGCCCTGACATTCTGTATTTCTAACAATCTCCCATGGGATGACAATGCCGCTCATCTGTGGAGGACTGCACTTTAAGTAACAAGGTATGTTCTGCATCTTAAGGCTTTATATAGCAAAAGCTCTTATTTGCAGAATGCCTACTATACATGCATTATAGACTAAAAGATTTGATTTATGTAATTTAATCCTCAAAATAATCCTATAGAGCATGTTTGATTATTTTTAAAAATAAGAAAAGTTTGGATTTCAGAGAGGCTAATTACTTTGTCCAAAGTCACACAGGAAGTCAGTGCCAGGAATTTGGACCCAGGTTTTTCTGACTCCAAAGCCAGAGGACTATTCTCTATGCATTATATACAACATCTAGTACACAGCGTTTTGAGACAGAGATGAGAAAAAGTTTCTACCATTCAGAATTAACAGTACAATGGCAGAAATCAGACTATACGTAAAGAGATAAATTACAGTTTTTAAAGGTATTGTGCAACTATCAAAGAAGTATAGATTACTGAGTTAATTAAATAGTAATAGGATAGGAAAGGATAAAATTAATCAATACATTTCTGTACAATTACTTTGGATTAACTCTCATTAATCTACCTCTTGATGGAAGAAGTGGACAACTGTGGGCACTCTAACAACTGTTGCATGTAGATAATAGTGAGGAGGCAGTTGGAACTTTTCTGTGAGTTGGGGCTGCGGAAGAGAGAGGGATTTCCAAAGTCCCTTCAACGTCTCCACTTAAATGATTATGTAATTCAAATTTTGAACTTGACATTTAAAAATAATTTATATAAAATACCTGCTCGTGGTTTAAAATATATATAATGGTACAGAGCTATAAAGGAAAAAGTCTTCTCCCCTAACTCCCTTATTCCCACTTTCCAAAGGAAAACATTGTTTTCAATTTTATGTATATCTTTTCTGGAAGAACTAAGTTTCTCTTACAGATTGTTACAATTTTCAATGTGAGCTTTGTTGAGCACAAGTTAACTTAAAGAAGTGTTCCAGGCCGGGCGCGGTGGCTCAAGCCTGTAATCCCAGCACCTTGGGAGGCCGAGACAGGTGGAGCACGAGGTCAGGAGATCAAGACCACCCTGGCTAACACGGTGAAACCCCGTCTTTACTAAAAAATACAAAAAACTAGCCGGGCGAGGTGGCGGGCGCCTGTAGTCCCAGCTACTCGGGAGGCTGAAGCAGGAGAATGGCGGGAACCTGGGAGGCGGAGCTTGCAGTGAGCTGAGATTGGGCCACTGCACTCCAGCCTGGGCGACAGAGCGAGACTCCGTCTCAAAAAAAAAAAAAAAAAAAGAGTTCCATATAGGCCAGGCTCGGTGACTCACGCCTATCATCCCAGCACTTTGCGAGGCCGAGGTGGGTGGATCACCTGAGGTCAGGAGTTCAAGACCAGCCTGGCCAACATGGTGAAACTCTATCTCTACTAAAAATACAAAAATTAGCCAGGCATGGTGGTGTGCGCCTATAGTCCCAGGACTCGAGACGCTGAGACAGGAGAATTGCTTTTGAATCTGGGAGGCGGAGGTTGCAGTGAGCCAAGATCACACCACAGTACGCGGCCTGGGCAACAAAGTGAGAATCCGTCTCAAAAGAAAAAAAAGAAATGTTCCATATAGAATTATTGAATTGTTGTACCTTTTTAACATTGAGATCTAGACTTGATCACTACTTCATTCAATTCAGAAAATACTTACTGAGCATTTATTAAGAGCCAGGTATTAGGCATTTTACACGTAAAAACCACTAAGGTTCGATTTCTACCTCCAAAAGGCTCATAGTTCAGTGACTTCTCTGATCAGGAAAAAAAATGACTGTGGTGTTGCAGACAGGAAATTACTATTTAATACTGGCAGTGCCTTCTTCCTGTTTCACCAGAAGAGAAAAAGTCGGAATTTGAGGATATATTCTATTCGGGCAAGTTTCACTTCTCCAGTGATTCCCATAAACCCCTTTCAAGTCTGCACTCCAAGGTAATCCATTTGAACCTCTCCTTGGATCTATTTGCCTTCTTGCAATTCATAAGGACATGATATTTTTGTATTTACAAAGCTTTTATCCGAATTACAAGACAATCAAGTCAGAAAAACTGGTTCTTGCTGGTCCTCTGACATAGGTGCCTCTGAATATTTAAGGTAAAGAGTCAGCTGCCTATGCAGAATTCATTCATTTACCCAACTCAAATTCATAAAGTGCCCCCCACAAAACTGTGAAATTTGAGTAGCCTGGATGAGAGACCTTCCACACAAGAACAGTGCCTTGTCAAACAATTAACTACTGTGTCTTTATACTTTCAAAACTTTAAGTTTTGAAGTCATTTCTGCAGCAAAATCTCACATTAAAAGATAGCTGCTCAGGGGAAGTTTTAAGGCATATACTGCAATCTTCTGTGGGTTGAATTTAGTTGAATAATGCCTTTGTTAGCAACTAACTAGCCTGTCATCAAGAATGAGGAAGTTGGGAAGAGAATGGTGCAATGTTTCCCAAATTATCTCATTTTACGAATCACCTGATGTGCTTATTAAATATGCAGATTTTCTAGGCCCTTCCCCTGGAGATTTGGTTCATTAGATTTGGACCTGGGACTGCCACATTTAACAACTGCCTCAGAAGATTCTTAGATTAGACTACCCTACAGCAATAGTTTTTAACTTTGGATGTACATTAGTATCATCTGGGGAGTTTTTTCGCTTTTTTTTTTTTTTTTTTTTAGAGACAGGGTTTCACTCTGTCACCCAAGCTGGAGTGCAGTGGTGCAATCACAGCTCACTGAAGCCTCAACTTCCTGGGCTTAAGCGATTGTCCTGCCTCAACCCCCCTAGTAGCTGGGAGTACAGGTGCGCCACCTGGTGAGTTTCTAAAAGTACATATATCTTAATACCCGGGTTGCAAATACAAATACTCTAATTTATCTGGGGTGGTGCCAAGCGTTGTTCATTTTTTAAAGTTCCCTAGGTGATGCTAGTGTTGAGACATTCTAGTGTTCAGAAATAATGATCTAAAGTAGCAGTTATATAAAACGTTTTGGTGTCAGGATTCCTTTACACGCTTGAAAATTGTGGAGAGTGGTGCATGCCTTCAGTCCCAGTTACTTGGGAGGCTGAGGCAGGAGGATTGCTTAAGCCCAGGAGTTCAAGGCTGCAGTGAGCTACGACTACAACTGCAAATAGTCACTGCACTCAACAAGCAAGACCCTGTCTATAAAGAAACAAAACAAGCAAACAAAATTATGGAAAATTTCAAAGAGCTCTCATGTGGGTTATATTGATATTGTCCATAAACAAAATTAAAACTAAGAAATTTTGAAACTTTTATTGGCCCCCTTAATAATTATAATAATAGACTCATTATGTGGTAATATAAATAACATACTTTTGATTTAAAAATTATTTTTCAAAAAATTCATGAGAAGAATAGCATCCTTTTCTGTTTCTACAAACTTCTTTAACACCTGGCTTATAGAAGACAACCAGTTTCTGCATTTTATCTATTGGGATAAGTTGTTTTGATTGAAGAATTCAACCTGAAGTATATGAAGAAAATCTGGCCCCTCAGAAATATGCTGCTGAAAAAGGAAAGAGTATGTTAATAAGCTTTTCAGATAACTGTGGATATTCCTCTCGGACACAACACCAAAACTTGATTTCTTAAAGGTTGCTTGTAACGTGGAACAGAAAGTCTGTTATGAACTTCTTATACTTCATTATATTAAAATCCATTGATCTATCTTATACTTTTAATGTATCATTTACTCATGCAAGATTTTATATCATACATTGGTCATTTGAAAAAATATCGGTTCCCTGAGTTATGCAGCCCTTCCAAATGCTGGCACCTTTCCTACTGTATAATATCAAAACATCACATTTGTTAATATCACAACCGGTCTCATCAGAAGAGTCGGTAGGTACTGAGATGTCAAAATCCCAATAGTGGAATAAGTTTTCCAAAACTGTAATATTCATTTGAACACTTGAGTTTCATTGTTGGCCACATATACTGTCAGTTGTTTTCCTTGAAGTGACAAACAGACTTCATTCATTTTCAAGCAAATGTTTGCCAAATCTCCAAGTCTGAAAAACCATAGTTTGCCAGTTGCTCTTTGGAGTAAAAAGAGCGTTTCACGAGAAAAGCCACTTGTTAAGCCGTCAACCCAATCACTCAAATGCTTTTCCTGGCGGCATCTATTCTACTTCAATGTGCAGCAGAAGTGCTCTATGCATGCTTCATATTTCATTGCAGGGAATTTTTTTAAGTGTACTTGAGTCAAGATTTAATAAAATTAATAATTCTCACTGTTTCATCAAGGACATTCTTAAATGAGAGAGGCTTTTAATTTTTTTAATTTTATTTATTTTATTTTATTTTATTTTTTTGAGATGGAGTCCCACTCTGTCGCCCAGGCTGGAGTGCAGTGGCGCAATCTCCACTCACTGCAACCTCCGCCTCCTGGGTTCAAGTGATCCTCCTATCGAGAGAGGCGTTTTAAAATTGTGAGTGTGTGGGGATGAGAAATACAATGACTACTAGTACAGTTTAGCACCACTGCCTTGATACATGCTAAGGGGTCAGAATTTTGTTTTTTGCTTTTGCACCACCAGTGCAATCGTTAATACAGTGAAAAAGGAAAACAGCATCTTCGTATTATTTTGAGAATGTTTTGATATGGACTCCCCTGAAATGCCTTGGGAAGCACACTTGGAGAACTGCTGACCTAAAAGAGCACAAAGCCGTACTGGTAGGGGAGGTGGGTGGGGCAAGTTTAGCATGTATTTACCTATTTATTGCTGAGATTAGAGTATTCACATTACTTGGGTTATTTATTTATTGTCTTAATACTCAGTAACATCCATAAACTAGATGTTACTATTCCTATTTTACAAATAAATAAATTGAAGCTCAGAAAGGCTAAATAATTTTCTAAGATCAAGCAAGGATCAGAATTTAGATCGATATATTCCTGATTCTAAGCTTACTCTGTCGCTACTACACCAAGTTGTTTTCCTTCTATTGAACCGTTGAGGGTGTAAGTAATAGATACTAAGGCATATCAAGCATTTATTATGCACTAAAAACAGTTCCCAGAACTTTAAATGTATTAACTTATTTAATCCTCCTAACAGGCGAATACCCATATACACCCTATTTTAGAACGCAGGGAAACAGAGACCCAGAGAACTTCTCAAGGACACAGCTAGTAATTATGGTGCTAAGATTTTAGCCCAAGAGGACTGGCTTCAAAACCATTTTACTAAAACATCTCCTGGCCAGGCACGGTGGCTTAGGCCTGTAATCTAAGCATTTTGGGAGGCTGAGGCAGGTGGATCACCTGAGGTCGGGAGTTCGAGACCAGCCTGACCAACATGGAGAAACCCCGTCTCGGCCGGGCGCGGTGGCTCAAGCCTGTAATCCCAGCACTTTGGGAGGCCGAGATGGGCAGATCACGAGGTCGGGAGATTGAGACTATCCTGGCTAACACAGTGAAACCCGGTCTCTACTAAAAAAATACAAAAAACTAGATGGGCGAGGTGGCGGGCGCCTGTAGTCCCAGCTACTGGGGAGGCTGAGGCAGGAGAATGGCGTGAACCCGGGAGGCGGAGATTGCAGTGAGCCAAGATCGCGCCACCGCACTCCAGCCTGGGCGACAGAGCGAGACGCCTCAAAAAACAAAACAAAACAAAACAACAACAACAACAACAAAAACAAAAACACAACATCTCCTAAAAATAGTAATGAAAAACTCTGAATAAAAACATTATAATTAATATACTTGTAATTGTTACTTGAATAAAGGAACTATTTTAATGCTTGAAACAAATACTTTTGCCTGTTTGCATCTAAAATGTCATGTGATCAAAAGATCTTGGTTTATTTGTTTCGTTTCCTCGAGGAGAGACAAAATCATGTGTGGAAAAACCTTAAGTGCGTGGAAATTTTAGCAAGAAGTTAATTCACAGAAATCACTAAGAATAGATTCCTAAAAGGGGTATAGTTCAGTTTACATTTTCAGATTTTGAGATCAGGATGTCGTGGTCAAGTCTGCAGATGGGAAAGGAATGTGGTCTATGTCACACTGAGCATATGACAGACCATCAAAGAACACACCTGCTCCTGGAGAAGACCAGGGCACTGGAAAAATCACGAGTCTGACAATAAAACCATTTCGTTTGCCATTTGCCATCACAATAATTAGTCGTCTTGGGGTATATTTCCTTTTTCTAAAAATAATCGTGCGGTATTGTTACTCAATCTGCTAAAATGGGTTTATATGTTAACTTCCAAGACAAGAGCTCCTTTTCCTAAATGGAACTCCATTTCTTCAGCCAATGCAAGACTCCTTATCCAGAAAGAAAGGTTATTCGTGTTTACTTATGAAAAAGCACACAGAGGCAAACAACTTGGTCCTTCCTGTGTGATTAAAAATTGCCTCCCTCTGGATCATGCTGGGGTTGGGAAATAGAAGTTCTTCCCTCATCACCTCCCTGTCCCCTACTGTACACCCTGCTGTGGACTCTGACTCTGTTTCCCTGCTACATCTACATTTTTTCTCAGTCTTACTTCCTGAGTCCTGATGGCTCCTTTCGGCTTTCCCAGGTAAAAGTAAGGTGAAGGGGCTCTGCAAAAAGGGAAGGGGCTTTGGGGACAGGAACACCCTCCCTCAGCGGGCAACAGCATCTACCAGCAAGAAAAAAAAAAAAGAGAAGTGAAAATCCTGTTTTGTAACTAAGGGCTCCAAGCATTTTAACTGCTGCTGCTTCTCCTCTCTCTCTCTCTTTCCACTTACCCTCTTCCGCCCACCCTAAGGTTTCAGTCTCTGCTCATTCCATCTAAGAACTCCCCAGTGATACAAGTGAAAAAGAAAGGGACAATCAACCTATCCTCTCCACAGGAACCCTCATTTCCCCACGCTCATCCACTCCCTCATGCCTACTCCAGCCCTTCCGCCCCAAACCTAATATGGGCTACTCCCTGCTCAGGCCTTCCCATCGTCTATTTGAGTCTCTGTTTCCTAACTCTAGAACTCCAGTCTCTGCTCAGATGGACTCCACTGGAAGCTTGGAACTAAAGGATGTACTCTCCCAGTTAAAGCTGCCTCAAGGGGTCAGGAATCTCTGAAGACATTTCCCCTACGAGTATTGCTACACTTATTGGTTCTCATCCATAGTTTTCTTAGCATAGACTCCACTTCCAGTCTGCTTAAGTTAGTTTTTTTGGTACCTTAGAAACCTAACTACATTTTTATCCACTCACTCATTCGACAGATATTTTTTCTGAAGACAGAGACTCTCCTAAGGACTATTTTAGGCATTGTACAAAACAAAACCTCTACTTTCATGAAGAAGACCAATCCTAGATCCAAGTCGAAGACTGTCACTGGAGGTAAGCAGAAATTCCCACCCCAATTCAAGAATTATTACACAAAGGATAACCTAAGCCCCTCGGAAGGTTAGCAGAAGACCATTCCCTTAGAAAGCAGGAAGTGGCTGTTAATTCTCCAAGATTTTCCACCTCTAGGCAAAGAACAGAGAAGGATTTGTGAAAAGTCAGTGCTTTTCCAACACAGCACTGTGATAGGAAAGATATTGAATGAGGATTCTGGACTCCCTAGGAGAGTCTCAGGGGAGGGGAGGTTGAGTCCTTCCTGGCCTCTGTATCAGCCATGGTGAAGAAGGCACCTCAAGCAAGGCCAGAGAAAACAGGCCCAAGACTGGCCCAAGACTGGCCGTGAGAGTCCCCTCACATCAGGGCAGCCCTGCTGCTGAGAGAAGAACTGCAAGAGGCAGGAGAACCAAGTAGGACAGAAACTCAGATAGGCTACAACGCAGTGTTGTAAAGCACAAACTGGGGATGGCAGCTAGGCAGGAATTTCCCCTGTCCACACATACAGAGTAGAACAAAACCAGGGATTCTTTAGGATTTCAATAGTTCTTGCTCATTCTCCATAAATTCCTCTTTCCCTTCCTATCTCTAGTGGCTGATCTCAGCCACTAGATATAATATAATCTATTGTATATTATAATGTAATAATTATATATAATATATTTATGGTTCTAAATACATTATCTCTGGGAAGGTATGCAAAAAGAGAGTAAATATTTCAAAACTAAAGTTATAGTGTGAGAGAAAAGCTATTTTCTACTCAATATTATAAAAAGATTACTAAGAAAAATGTTCGTCTTTATAAGGGTAGCCAACAAAATTTAACAGCGGTTATCTTCAAAAGATGATATTTGGGAAAAATTTTTCTCCCTCTCCATTTTTGCTTATTTGAGATTTCTACTTTTATAATAAATATGTTTTATTTGTATATCTAAAATAAAGTAGAAAATAAGATGATTGGAAAATTGCCATATATAAAAGACAAAATTATATAAATTCAAGGAATAAGAAAAAAGCAAGGGAAAGTGGAAATCAGACTTGTCACAGAAATATACCGTACGCAATTCCATACATACCTTCCTAATAGCTACTCAGTTGAAAGTTAAATTATTTTCTATTATTTATTCACTAAATATATCGAGTGCCATATTTTTTACTATAAATACACACACCCACAAGGCACATCTTTGTGTCTATCAAGATATCCTCATACACCCAAGAGACCTAAGAGCCCCCTCCTCAGGATATTCTTAGTCCAGAATCATCTAGGACATACACCCCTTCCCAAGAGTAGCTAGTTGACCCACTGCCCAGACTCGGTCAAGTCCTGATTTCAGGAACTCTGCCTCTTCTCCTTGAATGTACCATTAAAGCACCTTAACCTATGAGTCAAGAATTTCAGCAGATCCCCTTCTTAGTTTTCTGAAGTAATTTGTCCTCCCAGAAGTAGGAAAACACTTGTCATTTTTACATGTCCCCAGCTGTGGCACTGCCATTTGCTCCCTGCTTGCTGTCTTGTCTGCCACATCATTCCTTATCTATTCAATCACTTAGTCATCTACATCGCCAATACTTTTTGACCATACCTTCTGTGTTAGTGCCTGAGAAATAACTCCTACCATCAAGCAACTGTCTGTGTTTGATTTCCCAGTCAGAGACTGCCAGGATTGGCTAAGAAATAGTTCCAAGTCAGAATATCATTAATTTTTTAGTAGGAAAATTATTTAAAAAGCACTACTAAAGCAGTATGGTAGTTATAAAATAGTTATTTATAGACAAAAGATAAATAACTAGATGTTAATTTAGGAGCCTGGGGGGATGCTAGAGGCCTCTGCAATGCGGAAGGGCCTTGAGGAAGATTTGACAGGTGAATGAACATTGAAGCTGAGTCATAAAGAATGAAGAAGCAATCTTCAAGTAGAAATTGGTGAAAGAAGATTCCAGGAAGAGACATCAGCATGGGGAAAGTTAAGGAGATGTGAAAGTTGATGCACATTTAGGGAATAGCCAATAATTCACTATACTTAGAGCACAGAGACTTAGAGGTGGGGTGTAAGACAGGAGGCACAGGGAATAGAAGGAGAAAGCAGGGTAGGGACCCCCACAGGGATGGACCTAGCATGCCTTATAGAGCTGTGACCCCAGGTTTCACCTGAACTGGGATTCAGGCTTACATGATATACTGGTGAGTAAGGTCAGGAGAACTCTATTTGTATCAGGATGGCTTCAGGCAATGAAGAAAACAGCCTGTGTGTCCCAGATATCAATTCCCTGCTCCCAGACTGACCTGCCTTGAGAATATGTCCTGTAGGCAGAAGCTGAAGAGCTGGTTTTAAAAGGAAATATTGGCTGAGCACGGTGGCTCAAGCCTGTGATCCCAGCACCATGGGTGGCCAAGGTGGATGGATCACTTGAGGCCAGGAGTTCGAGACCAGCCTGGCCAACATGGTGAAACCCCGTCTCTACTAAAAATACAAAAATTAGGCTGGGCTCATGGTGGCAGGCACCTGTAATCCCAGCTACTCAGGAGGCTGAGGCACGAGAATCACTTGAACCCAGGAGGCGGAGGTTGCAGTGAGCAAAGATCGTGCCACTGCACTCTGGCCTGGGCAACAAGAGCAAAACTCCATCTCAAAACAAAACAAAATAAAACCAAAAACAAAACAATTTGCTAGGAGAAGTTACTCAACTTCACTGTGATCAGAGAAATGCAAATGGAAACTACAGAGAGATTCCATTTTCCCCTTATACTAATGGTCAAAGATATCTACAAAAAATTGTAATTTCACAAACCCTCTGACTATGGAGTTTTGCTCTTAGTTATTATAGAGATATTTTCATAGGTGTGTGAAATTATGTATGTATAAGGACACTCATTACAGCATTTTTTATTATAGCAAGAGATTAGAAATTACCCAAGTGTTTCTCAATAAGGAATTGGATAAATAATGGCTCATTTATATAATGGAGTATAATGCAGCTATTTAAAAGAACGAGATGGCTGTATGTGTACTGATATAAAACATTTCCCAAGATATATTAAGTGAAAAAAAGGAGTTATATAATGTACATGCAGTATGCTCTCCTCCCTTCTCTCTCTCTCTCTCTCTCTCTCTCTCTCTCTCTCTCTCTCGTGTGTGTGTGTGTTTGCATATATGTGTGTGTGTCTTTTTCTATTTTTTTTTATTTGGTGTATGTCTTTTAAATGCTAGAACATCTCTGGAAGAAGTCACATGAAATCGACAATGTTGTCGATTACTTTCCAAAGAGAGAAACTGGGTGCCTAGGGAGCTTTCTGCCATTTTGTACTATGTATTTGTATTACGTATTCCCCAAAAAAATTAATTTTAAAAAATTCTTGCAGGCTTGTTCCAAATACCTCTTTTTGGTAGATGGTCTTTAACCTTTTCCCCATGGCAAGAATGGCCTGAGAAACAAGAGTCACAATTATACCTAACATTAGGCAAGCTGAAACCTAACTTTGACCTGCAAAAAAGACTCCTGCTTAGGAGATATTACAGTAATTATGAACATGTGAAGACAAGAAAAACACACAGATAGACTCGGGAAAGATGCCAAAGAGTGACATATCCCAGAGAATAAGAGATTTAGTATGATGAGTGTATAATCACTGTGGCATAATGAGAAAGACTGTTACTGAGGAATGATGAAAACATTTATATGGCAGAAACCAATGGGGTTAACAGAATAGATAAATATGGTATCTGTTAGGTGAGTTTGGAGTCTAGATAGAATTAATCAAGACTTATAAGAAGTTTAGGCCAGGCATGGTGGTTTACACCTGTAATCCCAGCACTTTGGGAGGCAAAGGCTGGAGGATTGCTTGAGCCAAGGAGTTCAAGTCCAGAATGGGCAGCATGGCGAAACCCCATCTCAACAAAAAATACAAAAATTAGCCAGGCATGGTGGCACACACCTGTAGTCCCAGCTACTCAGGAGGCTGAGGTGGGAGGATCGCTTGAGCTAGGGAGGAAGAGGTTGCAGTGAGCTGAGATTGAGCCACTGCACTCCAGCCTGGGTGACAGAGTGAGACCCTGTCTCAAAAAAAAAAAAAAAAAAAAGTTTAGGGCTGCCACAAGGACCAATTGAGGCAACACTCCAAAATATTGATAATTGTGTACATGGAATACATCAAAAAAGAGAAAAGTGTTTTGTTTTGTTTTATTACTTAAGGGGTTTCTTCATAACAAAGATAAGCGATGGAATAGTCACTTATGCTACCATTTGGGTCAAGAACAAGAGATGCTCTCATAAGAGTGTCCAATCTTTCGGCTTTCCTGGGCCATATTGGAAGATGAAGAAGAATTGTCTTGGGCCACATATAAAATACACTAACACCAACAATAGCTGATGAGCTAAAAAAAGAAAATTGCAGGAAAAAAATCTCATAGTGTTTTAAGAAAGTTTATGAATTTGCAGTGGACTGCATTCGAAGCTGTCCTTGGCCACATGCAGCCTGCGGGCAGCAGGTTGGATAAGCTTTCTCTTTAGCTAGTAAACTTCTGATGCTAAGATTCAGCTACAGAGGTAAAGGTAGAAAAAGTGTGCCTCCTTGTATGCAGCTTCTACAGATCCCAAAATCCCCATAAAACTCTGATAGTGGGCTGCCAGGCATGCAAACCTAGTAAAGCAATTATCCATTTAACTTGACGCAATAACCAGACAAAATATCCCAGTCATGAATGGAATTTTGCAGGCATATGTTTCAAGTTCTGTTTGAAGTGCTTGACTTGAAAATTGAGTCATATTTCTTTACAAGCTGCAAAGTCTGTTCTTTTTAGCTGTTGAGTAAGTTGTTAAGCACGACAGTTGATATATAACTCATTCTGGATATCAAGAATTATAGTCTTTTATATTTTTTAAAGTGCTTTTTTTGCCTTTGTTTTCCAAACACAGCTGTTTTGTCCTCAAAATAGTTCTGTGATAAAGGCAGAGTATTATTGCCTAATTATTTGTACCTAATTTTAGACGTAGAAAATCACTTGTCTGAAAGTTACACTGTTGGCTCATAGCTGATTTCTGCAACATTTATTTATAGTTTTTAAGCAGGCGGTCTTTGAAGTAGAAGAGAATATATGAACTAAAATAAACCAAAAACTGAATTAGTTGATGGATTAGTCAGGATTCTTCAGAAAAACAGAACGTGTGTATACACACACACGGAAAGACAGAAGGAGAAAGACAGAGATGGTAAGATTTATTTTAAGGAATTGCCTCATGTGATTGCGGGGGCTAAAAAGACCCAAACCCACAGATCAGACTGGAAATTCCAGCAAGAAGTTGATGTCCTGAGTCTGAAGGCAATCTGGAAGCATTATTCCTTCTTCTTCAGTGGACTTCCCGTCTTTTCTCTTAAGGCCTTCAACTAATTGGATGAGGCCCACCCACATTATGGAAGGTAATCTGTTTACTCAAATCTACTGATTTAAATATCAATCACATCTAAAAAAATAACCTCACAGCAACATCTAGATTGGCATTTGACCAACAACTGGGCATAACAGCCTGGCCAAGTTGACACAGAAAAATAACCCTAACAGTTGGGATTTGGAATGGCTACATTGGACTCACATCTTACATGAAGGAGTGGCTTATAAACAAGATAGTTCTCAAGTAAGTAGTGAAAGGCAGCAGCCCAGGACTGGCATAGTAACCCTCCAATCATTAAGAAACAGGCCCATTCCAGTTTGTTGCTCTACTATCCTCCACACATAGCTTCCACTTCATGTCCGAATATGACTTCTTAGCCTCAACTATCCAGTCTCATTCAAATTTTCTGGAAAAGTATCTACTTCACTTTGAAGACGCTTCCTGGAAGTTTCACATGCCTTATACACATGGTCTAGAATGTAGTTACATAGCCACAATTTGTTACAAAAGTGGCTGAGAAATGTTGTCTTTATTTTGGTGGTCATTTCTTCGGCTAAAATTCAGGGAATCTGTACTTGAAAATTCAAAGAAGAAAAAAGAATGGATAAATATAGAGAACAGGTCCACCGTGTAGAGATTGTTCCATTGCACAACGGAAGGGCTGCCATTTATAGCACAGTATATATCATAAATTATTCAGATTTACTCATATGTGAATGTGATTTAGAGATGGTCATATCAAAGTAGACCTAGTCTATGCATGGTTGAGAGGACTACACAAATCAAGGAGGCAGCAATCACACCACAGTCTATGCTAGGGATCTTTCTGAATTCCTAATTTGCTTAGTGTGGAAGGGAGTGATGACTCCGTGAAAGTAGACTTACTGTATATACAGTTGGGTGCATTACACAGCTGAAGGCAGACCATTCATATTACACCCTATTCCATAGATGTTTCTGGGTTCCTTAATATGCTCAATATGGAGTCAGTGATGATCTCATAAAAACAGATTTAGTCCATGTATAGGTGGGTACACTCCACAACTTAAGGATTCTATTTATATCATAGTCTATGCCATGAGTCTCTCTGGATTTCTCATATGCTCAATGTGAAAGTCATTGTTGGCCACATGAAATTAGATTGTGTCATGTACTTTGGGTGCAATATTTTATTTTGGGAAAATATTTTATTTTGGGAAAATAAAATTAGATTTGGGAAAATAAAATCAGATTGTGTCATGTACTTTGGGCGCAATATTTTATTTTGGGAAAATAAAATCTTGGAAACCCAATTCACTCTGCCAAAGGAAAAAATTAAACTAAAAGTTGAGTCATGCAGGAAACTGCCTTTCCTTTTGTTTCAAAGCAAATAGCTACACATACAAGGTTAAATATCTTCACAGGTAACTACTCCATGTTCAGCTTATCTTATGTAAAGCGCCAATTTACTAAGCGTTAGACAAATACATAATTGACTATTCTATTCCCCTACCTGCTCCTGTTCTTTTGCAATATGTAAATTCAGTCATGTGACTATGCCCTCCCTCTTTCCCCTCCAGCCTGCTTTTCCCCTTTAAATATTGAAGCCCTCAAAATCAGAAATTTTCTTTTTTTTTTT
>NW_012110519.1:875800-915050 GCF_000951045.1 Mandrillus leucophaeus
TGATGACATTCCACCACAAAAGAAGTGAAAATGGCCGGTCCTTGCCTTAAGCGATGATATTATCTTGTGAAATTCATTTTCCTGGCTCATCCTGGCTCAAAAAGCTCCCCCACTGAGCACCTTGTGACCCCTACTCCGGCCCGCCAGAGAACAACCCCCCTTTGACTGTAATTTTCCTTTACCTACCCAAATCCTATAAAACGGTCCCACCCTTATCTCCCTTCGCTGACTCTCTTTTGGGACTCAGCCCGCCTGCACCCAGGTGATTAAAAAGCTTTATTGCTCACACAAAGCCTGTTTGGTGGTCTCTTCACACGGACGCGCATGACACCCAGGAGACGGAGGTTGCAGTGAGCGGAGATCGCACCATTGCACTCCAGCTTGGGCAACAAGAGCAAAATTCCATCTCAAAAAAAAGAAAATCATGATTGTAGCCTGCACTTGGATCTATGCCTAATAAGACAGTCGAGTATAACTGAAACAAAAACAGTTTACACACACCTTTTGTGATTTATTGGTTACTCAAAGGGAGCCCAGTCCATAGTGTGAAAAGTGAATTGCTGCAGAGGTGAAAAGAGGTGTGTCTAGAGGAAGTCATTGTAGCAGTGTTTTGTTCCTGCTGGATCTGAGCCTTTGAATAGATTCTGAAACAGTATATCAAATCCTCTCTCAAAGCACCATTATATGAATGAACAAATAATTCATTGAAAAGTAAAACTAAACTAAATTAAGATCCCTGGGAAAAGAAAATCAATACTCCAGAACAATGGATCCAAAGCTCAAATCGGCTAACATAATTCTTAAAATTATAGCTTTTAGGCCACTTCAATTTGTTTTTCAATGCAGTATTGAACTACTGACAAATTAGGGAGACATAGTCCCCACCCACAAGCTACTCTTTATAAACACCAGATGTTACTGGAACCACCACTTCTGCTAAAAAGGTTTAACTTCCCCTTGTAAATTAATAAGAAATAAGAATCACAAAAATTGAAATATATTCTCAAAGTATTCCAGAACTTGTGGGATAACTAATAACAAGTATACTTATCTTTAAAGTTAAAGTTTTGGCCGGGCGCGGTGGCTCACGCCTGTAATCCCAGCACTTTGGGAGGCTGAGGCGGGCTGATCACGAGGTCTGGAGATGGAGACCATCCTGGCTAACACGGTGAAACCCTGTCTTTACTAAAAATACAAAAACAAAAACTTAGCTGGGCGTGGTGGCGGGCACCTGTAGTCCCAGCTACTTGGGAGGCTGAGGCAGGAGAATGGCGTGAACCCGGGAGGCGGAGCTTGCAGTGAGCCGAGATCGCACCACTGTACTCCAGCCTGGGTGACAGAGCGAGACTCTGTCTCTAAATAAATAAATAAATAAATAAAGTTTTGCAGATAAGCAATTCTATGAATATTGAATGTCTTTTTAACCTATAAGAAGATACCACTCTTGATTGATTTTCTTTTTGCAGTGCCTAGGTTCAATTTAAAGGATCTCTGCATGAGCTAGGCCAATTGATGTAAAGGTTGCTTTTTTAAAAAAATTTTAATTTCACGGCTTCCCCATTCCTCTGTGTGTGTATACACACTTGCTAGTGATTTCTTTTCTTCAAATAGAAATTATGAATATCATTTTAAAAAGAGCTGTTTCTGCTAACCTTACAAAATATGTTTAATTTGCTGTTTAAATAAAATAGCAAACTTTCTCAAACTTACAGATGCCTCTTGAGCCTTGGATTTCCATTTCTATTTGCTGCATTTCTGAGTCTCTGTTATCGCTATTTAGTGTGGAAACATACACATTATTTTGGCTTATGATTCAGAAAAGACAGTTTTTTTAAATCACAGTTTCTCCAGAGTTCACGTTGATAATGCAACATTTGAACTTCTGCTTCTAGTCAAGATGGAGTAATGGGGACCAAATTTACAGGGACAAAACTGTAAAACAGCAGTTTTCAAGACATTGGACATTGGGCAATGAACAATAATCGCTGAGAAACAGGAAACAAACTAAGTGAGCTCTATAATTGCCCCAGGCAATTGAATCCAATTATATATAAAATGGAAAATACATCATGAACAAGTGAGGTTCATCCCAGGAATGCAAGATGGGTTTAGCATTCAAAACTTAATCAATAAGACTCTCACCAGACTAGGAATAGAAGGGAACCTCCTCAACCTAATAAAAGGCATTTATGAGAAACCTACCGTTAACCTCACACTTAATGGTGAAAGACTGAATGTTTTCCCCCTAAGATTAGGAACAAGGCAAGGATCCACTCTCACCAATTCTATTCAAAATTGTACTGGAAGCTGCAGCCAGTGAAATAGGGCAAAAATGAAAGGCATTCATATTGTAAGGGAAGAATAAAACTGTCTATTCACAAATGACATTCCTGTCTACGCAGAAAGTCCTGTGAAATCTACAAGAAAGATACTAGAATAAGTGAGTTTAGCAAAGTTGTAGGATACAAGATAAATAATGAAAAATAAATTGTGTTTTCTATATACTAGCAATGAAAATGGGAAATTTAAATTATAAATTATAACAATATCTTTTACAGTGACAACAAAAATATAAAATACTATCATGTCTGTAATCCCAGCGTTTTGGGAGGTCAAGGCAGGCAAATCACTTGAGCCCAGGAGTTCGAGATCAGCCTGGGCGACATGGCGAAACCCCATCTCTACAAAATAATCCAAAAAAAATTAGCCTAGTGTGGCGGTGTGCACCTGTAGTCCCAGCTACTTGGAAGGCTGAGATGGGAGGATCACCTGAGCCCAGGTGGTCAAGGCTGTGGTGAGCCATAATCACACCACTGCACTCCAGCCTGGGCAATAGAGTGAGACCTATCTCAAGTATGTATATATATATAAAATACTTGGAGATAAACCTGACAAAGTGCATGTGATACCTACACACTGGAAACTGAAAAACATTGCTGAGATAAATTGAAGAAGACCTAAATAAATGGAGAACTACACCATGTTCATTGATTGAAAGACTCAATATTGTGAAGATGTCTATTTGAAGCAAACCCAAATAAGATGTCAGCATGATTGTCTTTAAAGCTTAACAAGATGATTCTAAAATTAATGTGGAAATGCAAAGAACCTAGAATGTCTCAAATATCTTTGAAAAATAGGAAACAAGTTCGAGGACTTATATTACTTGATTTGTAGGGGTCCTCCAACCCCTACAAGTTGGAGGACTTATATTACTTGACTTCAGTAGTGACCCCTTATCCATGGTTTTGCTTTCTGTGGTTTTAGTTACCTGCAGTCAACCATGGTCCAAAAATATTAAATGGAAGATTTCAGAAATGAAGAATTCATAAGTTTTAAATTGCACATCATTATGAGTAGCATGATAAAACCTTGTACCTTCCTGCCAGGGATGTGAATCATTTCTTTTTTCAGTGTATCCACGCTGTGTATACACTACCCACCTATTAGTCATTTAGCATCCATCTCAGTTATCAGATTGACTGTCATGGTATGGCAGTACTTGTGTTCAAGTAACCTTTATTTTACTTAATAATGGCCCTAAAGTACAAGAGTAGTGATGCCAGCAATTCAGATATGCCAGAGAAGAAGGATGTATACAGTACAAGAAGATATTTTGAATATACATGTATCAAAATATCACATTGTATCCCACAAATACAATTATGGTGTGTCAATTAAAAATAAAATAAAACTTTTAAAAAGGGATATTTTGAGAGAGACCACATTCACACAGCTTCTATTACAGCTTCTATTATATTACAGCTTCTATTATATTGTTATAATCATTCTACTGTATTAGTATTGTTATTAATCTCTTATTGTGCCTAATTTATAAATTAAACATTATCATAGTTTTATATGCATAGGAAAAAACATAGTATAGATGAGGTTTGGTACCATCCATGGTTTCAGGCATCCACTGGGGGTCTTGGAACATATACACTGAGGATAAGAGTAAGCTACTCTATAAAGTTGCAGTTGGTGTTGGTGTAAGGATTGATAAATAGGTCAGTTGATCAGAATAGGGAATCCATAAGTAGATCCATATCAATATAGTCCATTGGCTTTTTACAAAGGTACAATGGCAATTCAGCAGAGAAAAGCTAGTCTATTCAACAAGTGCTGGAACAGTTGGATATTCAACCATATTCGAAAAAGCAAACTTAAATTCACGCTTTGCAGTATATACAAAATTAACTAAAAATATATCAGAGACCCAAAGGTAAAGCCTGTAACTGTACAACTTCTAGAAAAAAAAATAAGAGGAAATCTTTGCTACATTGGGTTTGGTAGTGATTTCTTAGATACAACATCAAAACCATGATACATATAATAAAAGAAATGAAAATTGGACTTCGATCAAATTAAGAACTTTCACTCCTCAAAAAAATACTGAGAGGATAAAAAGACAAACCACAGATTGGGATAATATGTATGCAAATTGCATATCTGTTAAAGAACTAGTATCCAGAATATATAAAGGAAGCAACTCAATTAAAAGTGGGCGAAAATTTTGAATAGACACCTCACCAAAGAAGACATATGGATGTCAAATAAGCACATTAACAGATGATTCGACATCATTAGTAAAGGGAAATGCAAATTAAAATCACAATGAGCAACTGCTACACACCTATTAGAATGTCTAAAATTAAAATGACTGATCATACCAAGTGTTGGTGAGAATGTGGAACAACTGAAACTCTTATGCATTTCTGGTGGAAATGTAAAATGGTACAACCACTTCAGAAAACAATTGTGCAGTTTACTAAATAGTTAAACATATACCTAAGTATTTGCTCATCGAAAGAGAAATCAAAGCATACATACACAAGATTTGTATACAAATGTTCATAGCAGCTTTACTTGTCAGTAGCCAAAAACCGGAAACTTCACAAATATCCATCAACAAGTGAATGAATAAAAATTATGTAAGCCAGGCATAGTGGTGTGTGCCTCTAATCCCAGCTACTCAGGAGGCTGAAGTGGGAGGATAGCTTGAGCCCAGGAGTTTGAGACCAGTCTGAGCAACACAGAGAGACCCCCATCTCAAAAAAAAAAAAAAAAAAAATGTGATGTATCATGCAATGGAATACTACTAAACCATAAAAAGGATTGGGACTTCTTGTTCCAAAATGATGATATAGAAGCAAATTCACTTCATTCTCCTCCCCACAGAAAACCAAAAACAAATATACATTGCCAAGATTATCACCAGAAACATCCTAGATCTTATATATGAAGATGAGACTGTTTCCAGGGCAGCAGAGAAGTAAAAAACTCTAAGCCGACGGTAAGAGAATCAAACTTCAACATCCACAGTGCCCTTGCCCCATTCTGCCTGGCACCAAGTGCATAGAAAGTTTTCCCCCAACTCACTGTTTCTACACTGGAAAAAGTAAGATTGAGGTGCACAATCAACTTCCCCACCATCTTGGGTTCCCGGGCAGGATGTTTCTGCCTTAACCTACGGAAGCATCGCGAATGCCTGAAGGGAAAAATAATCCTGAGGACAGGCAGTGACAAAGGCGGGAGGCAGGACTACCATCCCCAGACCTGAAAACTCATAAGCAGGAGACGCCAAATCAGAGTGGCTGCTCAGTATCACCATGCTGTAGGAGGTTCATCCTATAGATCCCCTGGGCATGAACCACTAGACAGCCTTCCCAAAATGCTGGGCTATCCCCTTTAGGACCTCCCCGATTTGGGTTGGGCAGTGCTCTGATTGTTTACTAGAGCAAAGGTGAACCTGAGCTTAAAGCACCACCTAGAGCTAAAAGGAGGCAGTGACCTAGCAGTAAGCAACCTCTAAGCAAATATATCTAATTAAAAAAAAAAAAAAAGTCAGACAGAGAAGACTGGAATAAATAACTCATCCTTCAATGCAAAGACATACACTGGAAACAACAGCAAACAGGGAACCATGACCTCTCCAAATGGACAAAGCAAGGAATCAGTAACTGACCCTAACAAGATGATGGTATGTGATCTCTCTGACCAAGAATTCAAAATAGTAGCTTCAAGGAAACTCGGTGACCTCTAAGATAACAGAGAAAAGCAATTCAGAAACTTATCAGGGAAATTTAACAAAGAGATTGAAATAATTTAAAATAAAAACAAATCTTGGAACTGAGAAATACATTTGCTGAACTGAAAAAGGAATGGATTAGCAGTGCATACTGTTTTACGCATCCGTGTGAAGAGACCCCCAAACAGGTTTTGTGTGAGCAACAAGGCTGTTTATTTCACCTGGGTGAAGGCGGACTGAGTCCGAAAAAGGAGTCAGCAAAGGGTGGTGAGATTATCATTAGTTCTTATAGGTTTTGGGATAGGCGGTGCAGTTAAGAGCAATGTTTTGGGGGCAGGGGGCAGATCTCACAAAGTACATTCTCAAGGGTGGGGAGAATTACAAAGAACCTTCTTAAGGGTGGGGAAGATTATAAAGAACCTTCTTAAGGGTGGGGGAGATTACAAAGTACATTGGTCAGTTAAGGTGGGGCAGAAACAAATCACAATGGTGGAATGTCATCAGTTAAGCTATTTTCACTTCTGTGGATCTTCAGTTGCTTCAGGCCATCTGGATGTATACGTGCAGGTTACTGGGGATATGATGGTTTGGCTTGGGCTCAGGGGCCTGACACATACAACATGGATGGACCTCAAAATAATTTTTCTGTGTGATAAAGGTCAAACAAAAATGAGTGCATGCTGTATGATTCCATTTCCATAAAATTCTAGAATATGCTTACTAATCAATAGCAGCAGAAAACAGATCAGTGGTTGCCTTGGAATGGAAGATGCAGGAGAGGATTACAAACACTCATAAGTAATGAACAGAATGAGGGACATGGTCAAATAGCAGCTGCCTTGTGGGTTAAAAGAATGTAAAAATAACTTCAATTGAGTAAAAAGTTAGTACAGAAAGGGGAAGCAATTTTATAAATAAATGCTGTTTATTCTCAATTTCATAAATTATTTCTAAATGTATTTTGTTAGTAGCCTGTCTTATTTTTTGAAGTTTGAGATTGTTTCATTTAAATTTAAAAAACAGGGAAATACACACATAGCACATGAGGAAGGAGATTGCAATCATTGTGACCGGACATTACCAGATAATGTATCATGCCTTGTAATGTAAATTATGGCTGAAAGAAGGCAAAATGCTCTTTTTTTTTTTTTTTTTTTAAGACGAAGTCTCAAAAAGGCTGGAGTGCAATGGCGCGATCTCGGCTCACTGCAACCTCCGCCTCCCGGGTTCAAGAGATTCTCCTGCCTCAGCCTCCCAAGTAGTTGGGATTATGGGCGCACGCATCCACGCCCAGCTAATTTTTGTATTTTTAGTAAAGACACAGTTTCACCATGTTGGCCAGGCTGGTCTCAAACTCCTGACCTCATGATCCACCCGCCTCAGCCTCCCAAAGTGCTGGGATTATAGGCATGAGCCACCGCGCCCGGCCCAAAATGCTCTTTTAACGTAATTCAGACAGGGTTCTAGCTCCCAATAAATAAAAGGAAATAAAAGGAACAATGGATTTTTCTTATATAACTGGGTCTTTTGCCTCTTGTAGAGGAAGTTTTCAAAGAAAATTAATTTCTGTGAAGGCAGGATGTGTTTGCTCTCAAATTCTCTAGAAGATCAACTAGAGCCCCTCTTCTTTATGCCCCCCTTCCCTATGATGCTCTTTCCATAATACAGACTACAAGGCTCTGAAACTGACTGCCTTGGAGCAGTGGTGACTGGAAGGAGGAGAAAAAAACATTGAAATTAGGGGTACTTGAAGCTACAAAATCTCCAAAGCTCCAGAAAAGACCGATGAGTACTGTGATTTAGTTATTTCTAATGGGGGATTTGGCAAATACTTAGGGCAAGACCTTGTCTCCTTTCCCAGTGATATAGTTTGGATGTTTATCCTGGCCCAAATCTCTTGTTGAAATGTAATCCTCAGTGTAGGAGGTGGGGCCTAGTGAGAGGTGTTTGGATCCTAGGGCAGATCCCTCAAGAATTGCTTGGGCCATCCACTTGGTGATAAAATGAGCTCTTGCTCTGAGTTTACAGGGGATCTGGTCATTTAGAAGTCTATGGCACTTCCCCCGGCTCTATCTCTCTCTTGCTCCTGCTTTCGCTCTGTGAAATGTCTGCTCCTGCTTCACCTTCCAACATGAGTAAAAGCTCCCTGAGGCCTCTCTAGAAACCGAGCAGATGCCAGCAGCATGCTTCCTGTAAAGCCTGCAGAACCATGAGCAAATTAAACCTCTATTCGTTATAAATTACCCAGTCTCAGGTATTTGTTTATAGCAATGCAAGAACAGCCTGGTACACCACATTAAATCAAAGAGGATAAGATAAAGAAATGGCTTCAGAAGCATATCAGTTTGGGTTCAATCAGGGGAAAAATACACAAAGAAATGTTATTATAAACAATTATTGGCCAGGCACAGTGGCTCACGCCTGTTATCCCACCACTTTGGGAGGCCAAAGTGGGCGGATCACTTGAGGTCATAAGTTCGAGACCAGCCTGGCCAACATGGTGAAGCCCTGTCTCTACTAAAAATAAAGAGTAGCCAGGCGTGGCGGTTCATACCTGTAATCCCAGCACTTTGGGAGGCCGAGGTGGGTGGATCACCTGAGATCAGGAGTTTGAGACCAGCCTGATCAACATGGAGAAACCCTGTCTCTACTAAAAATACAAAATTAGCCAGACGTGGTGGCACATGCCTGTAATCCCAGCTACTCAGGAGGCGGAGACAGGAGAATCGCTTGAACTCAGGAGGCGGAGGTTGCGGTGAGCTGAGATCACGCCATTGCACTCCAGCCTGGGCAACAGAGCAAGACTCCATCTCAAAAAAAAAATAAAATAAAAAAAATAAAAAAAAAGAGTAGCTGGGGGTGGTGGCAGGTACCTGTAATCCCAGTTTCTTGGGAGACTGAGGCATGAGAATCACTTGAACCTGGGAGGCAGAGGTTGCAGTGAACCCAGATTGCACCACTGCACTCCAACCTGGGTGACAGAGTGAGACCCCATCTCAAAAAAACAAAACAAGACAAAACAAAGCAAAACAACAACAAAAAACAATTATTAACTATAACAGAGGATTGGAGAAATGAGAGACTGCCTAGTAAAAGGTAAGGAGAACACTACAGAATATAAGAATAGCAGATACAGAAGTAAACAGACCAGGTCCCAAAATAGAGTTCCCAAGGAAGATTACCTCACCCAGGGATGAGATCCAGACCTCGTCAGCAAGTCATGGTTATGACTCACTGACAGAGAAGTTGTGGTGCCTCACCAGCAGAATTTGCTGGTGTTAAATAAAATTTATGGAAGGCAATTGATTTGGACAGAGCTGATGTACTATACCCCAATAAACCAGCCCAAAATGGAGTCACTCATGCTAAGGTTCGATATAATCAAACTGAAACCTAAGCTCTTTACTTGTAAGATTTGACCTTCCAAGAAATCAGGAAAGAAATGAGAGCCAAATTCCCAAATGGGCCAGTTTTCTAAAACAAAAACAGGAGATTCAGAGCAACCAACCAAAAGGGGCCAAGGCAACCTGAGCCTGCAGGATAAGAAAATCCCCTCTGCTTTAACTCATACAAGAAAAGTAACCTGTTGTTAACCAATTCACCTTTTGCACTACGCTGTTTCCTTGTTCCTGCCAAAGTTATCTTAAAAAAACTGACTGCTCTGCTATGCCCAGTGGAATTTCTGTCTATTTTGTAGACTGGGTGATGCCCAGTTCATAAATTACTAATAAAAGTCAATTATATTTTTAAAAATCAATTTGTTGAAATTTAATACTTTAATGCTAGAAACCCACCTTCTGTTAACTTGCTAGAAAAAAAAAAAATCCATCATCAAGGATTCCCAAGAAGATGTTTGCAGGGAGGTTTCTCATGAGAGGCACTCTACTACAAAACCACCCAAGATGGGGGCCAGGTGAAGCTGCTGGACACTACATGCTGCTGGCATCTGTGCACTGTGGGGACTGGGGACTGGAGAAATTGTCTACACTGGAGAAGCTCAGAGCCCTACAGGAGAGTGCCTGAGCAAGCATACCAGAGTATGAAATGAAATACTTTTCTCCTACAACGTCTCTCTAGTACCTTCTACTGACAAAGATGAACTTTGTGCAGCTGGCAAAAGAAGCATATTTAAAAGGCCCAGATCCATTTTCCCATAGCAGGCAAAAAGGGTGAATATGGATCTGAGAGTCAATGAATCAATAACTGGCACAGGAAGTGAGAAAGAAAGCAGAGAGGAGCCAGTGAGCAAGATTATGTTCATGGGGAAAACCCTTGGAAGGCCTAGGAAATGCCTACATAGGACACCTGCATACACACAAGGTTCTTATGTATAGAAAGTAGTTGAGTGCTGGTCCTCCTCAGCCCTCTGCCCATAAGGATTAGCTACTAGTTCTCTGCAGTTATGAAAAGTTACTATTTGCTCTGGGTCTTGTGTGCACTGCTTTCAGAAAACTATGGTGGCCCTGGCAGAGAGAAGTATGCCCATCCCCCAGGGTCTTCAACTAGCACTAGCTATATTTATAAGGTGAGTTACTAGTGGCCAAGGAGCACTTACCCAAAGATGATGGCTTAAACAGACTAACAGTATACTCACTTCCCCAGCTTTCCCTTCTCCAGCAGGTAACCAAAAAGAAAAGTAAGGATAATGTAAGAAACATTTATTAAGTATCCTTTATCACACACTATACTAGGCACTTTTATATATACATACATTTTACAGAAGAGGTATCTAAAAATTAGTGGACCAAGTAGCAGAACTATGACTTAAACTCTTCTAACTCAAATTCCAGAGCTAATTCCATTAATCCATGTGGAAGACTGGCTTCCCATAAATATCATCAAGATGACTTGTTGATCAGACAAAGATGACTTTATTCTTATTGAAGTAAAAGAAAGAAACCTTGACAGAATCTTGGGCAGGGAGGGGAAAATCAAGATATTTACGAGTATTTGAAATCTGACTTAAGGCAGGCCTTTCAATTAGGAGTCTTATTATTGGGTAAGAATAATAGTTTAGGCCGGGCGCGGTGGCTCAAGCCTGTAATCCCAGCACTTTGGGAGGCCGAGACGGGCGGATCATGAGGTCAGGAGATCGAGACCATCCTGGCTAACCCGGTGAAACCCCGTCTCTACTAAAAAATACAAAAAACTAGCCGGGCGAGGTGGCGGGCGCCTGTAGTCCCAGCTACTCGGGAGGCTGAGGCAGGAGAATGGCGTGAACCCGGGAGGCGGAGCTTGCAGTGAGCTGAGATCCGGCCACTGCACTCCAGCCTGGGTGACAGAGCAAGACTCCGTCTCAAAATAAATAAATAAATAAATAAATAAATAAATAAATAAATAGCTCAGACAACTCTACTGGAAAAATCTAATAATCCAATTTTAAAATGGGCAAAATATTTGAATAGACATTTCTCAAAAAAAGACATACAAATGGCAGACAGGCATATGAAAAGGTGCTCAACATCTTTGATCATTGGAGAAATGCAAATCAAAACTACAATGAGATGTCATCTCACCCCATTTAAAATGGCTTAATCCAAAAGATAGGCAATAACAAATCCTGGCGGGGATGTGGAGAAAAGAGAACCCTTGTACAATGTTGGTGGGAATAAATTAGTACAATCACTATGGAGAACAGTTTGCAGGTTCCTCAAAAAAGTAAAAATAGAGCTACCATATCATCCAGTAATTCCACTGGATATACTGTATTTACTCACAAGAAAGGAAATTGGAGTATTGAAGAGATATCTGCATTCCCATGTTTCTTGCAGCACTGTTCACAATGGCCAGAATTTGGAAACAACCTAAGTGTCCATCAACAGAGGAATGAATTAAGAAAGTGTGGTACTTAGACACAATGGAGTACTATTCAGCAATAAAAAAGAATGAGATCCTGTCATTTGCAACAACATGGATAGAACTGGAGGCCATTCTGCTAAGTGAAATAAACCCAGCAAAGAAAGATAAACATTGCAGGTTCTCACTTCTTTGTAGGATCTAAATGTCAAAACAATGAAATTTATGGACATAGAGAATGGAAGGATGATTACTAGAGGCTGGAGAGGATAGTGGTGGGTGGTGGGGGCAAGTTACTGATGGTTAATGAGTACACAGAAAACAGAAAGAGTGAATAAAACCTAGTATTTGATAGCACAAAAAGGTGCCTATAGTCAATAATAATTTAATTGTACATTTTAAAATCACTAAAAGAGTCGAATTGGATTGTTTGTAACACAAAGGATAAATGCTTGAGGGTATGGATACCCCATTTTCCATGACGTGATTATTATGCATTGCATGCCTGTAACAAAATATCTCATGTACCTCATAAATATATATATACCTACTATGTACCCACCAAAATTCAAATAAAATATTTTTTAAAAATAAAAATTTTTAAACATTTTTAAATTTTAAAAATAAAGACAGTGGAGGATGGAGTAGTAAAGTCACATCAATGATTGTAAATAGTGAGCTCTGTGGGTGTAGATGGTTTTGGTTGTCATCCGTAAGGCCTTTTTCTTCTTGATGATCATAAAAATTTAAGCATCGTATGTGGCAAATTATTCTGTATGTGAACTGATCATTAACCGATTTCAATATTAAGACCACTGTAAGCATACTAACTCACATTTGGAAGTAATAGAACTTCCTATGTGCTCTACATATACCAGCTCATTTACTCACCATACAACTCTATGTGGCAGGTACTATTTTCGTCCACATTTTATAGATAGTGAATTTACACATGGAAAGGTTGAGTAACTTGCTCTAGGTCAAATGCAGCAGGCAACCAAGCTGGAATTTGAACCCAGGCAGTCTGATTCCAGAGTGCTTGCTCAGGACCAATATACTAATTGTTCCATGTTAGGGTTTTTCAGCTACCTTTTCCTCAATTCCAGTGCAATTCCAATAATTCGGTTCAGCAAGGTGATTTGCCCAGGGTCATTCAGTTAATAAGTTATGGCCTTAGAACTAAGTTTTCAGGCTACTTCACCCAAGTAATGTTTTCCCTGCCCTTCTATTGGTCTTCCACAACTAACTCTTTAATTTCCAAAGAACTATTAGCAAGTCCCTTAAATATTGCCCAACAACGACAAAATCCACACAAAAGACTAGTTCTTTATTAACCTAAGTTGGAGGTCTCTGCAAGTTGGAGCCCTGACTGAACTTTGATTCCTGCTATAAAATATGAAGAAAGATACAAAATTTTCATGTTCTCACAGCTTTGAAGTGGCTTTGCTAAACAACCTTCATTAGGAAGCAACTAAGAGTAACAATAATCCCTTACTTAAAACAAATATTTAACTCTTATGATAGAAATGTAAACACAGCAATGATTTGTGATTTCTCAATATGTTCTTCTTCGCTAAAGGGCGTTTAACTGGTTTTGATCTGTAGTCAGGATAAAGGTACTACAAACTTAAAACTTCCAAAAATAAGGACACAGACAAGAAAGATAAGCTATGAAATAAACCTTATTTGGATAAGAGAAAATAAAGCATGACACCATTAAATGTCTAATACTAAAGTTTTCTTTCCATTAACTCAGGAAATACAGCTTTATAAAAGTCATTGGGATTGGCCTTCTTTGGATTTTAAAAGAATAATGACATCTGTCTTTCAGTTGCTGTGCCCATTTTTGTGAATTCTGAAGCTGATGGGCAAGTTGGTTTTCAACTCTGAGCAAAGGAAAAGATAGGTGTTGTAGGGTCTCAGAAAATGATACCCCAAAATGAAGGTCTCAGAAGCAGTTATCTCTGACTTTCTCCTGCCCTCCTATTGCTGGCTTCTCATTCTCCCCCAAGGCTAGCTACAGAAACTAGAATCCCTCTTCCCCAAAATGAATTAGAAGTCAGAAACCCTTTCTCCCAAAGCCAGCCATAAAACCTAAAATTATTACTCTAACTTTCTCCCTGCCTTTCTGTGTAGAAACTGGCCATAAAGAAAAACTACCTAATCTACCTTGTTTGACTGTCATGAGACACCCCCACTCCAGAGAGGGACCTGCCCCATACCCAGAAGGAAGGAATGCACGCTCAGAGGCCAAGAAGAATCTAGACAGACAGGCCTTACCGGGTTTCCCCACCGTTTTTGTCCAAACACATTTCTACACAGCTATCGGTACTTTGTTGAACCTCAGCAGAAAAATGGACAGTTTCTTCTGTATCTTTGAGTTTTCATTGTGAATGCTCCCACATTCATGTAAAATTATGATCAAATAAATTTGCATCTGCCTTTTGTCTGTGATTTTCAGCAAACCTTCAGAGGGTGAAGGGAATGTTTTCCCTTGGTCCCTACAGTGTGCAACTTATAGACAATTGCCAGTGAAGATATTGCCTTTCTTTGCTGTGCGTTTCACAACCAGATTATGTAACTTTTTCAGGGTATGTCACCATCAGCAGCAACGTATTTAAATAACATGCTAAGTACACAAGGATACTTGGCTTTTTACTTAGTGTGATTTGAAGTGGACTTTGCTGCTTCCTGTCTTTCCTCTTAGTGGGTAGAATGAAAAGAGAAGAGAGAGGTAGGGGGTGACAGGAATGTTCTTATAGGTCTGCTTGGAGAAAGGCATGAACGTGCTCCCTATTCATTCCCCCAACTCAACACCCACGCCCACATTACATAAGCAGCTCCATTCAGATGAAAGAAACTCATTATATTGCCTTGAAAATGACACAATAATTGTGGGTCTCTCAGCTGCCTTTCCCTGTATTTACATGTCCAAAGTCACGCAAAATTTCCACTCCTAATCCAACCCCAAACCCTCCTCACTCTGCACTCATTCTTTTGATACCATTTTCTCATGAACCAACCATTGTGGAGGTTGTCACCTAGGTCGAAACCAGGTTAAAAAAATATATTATACTGAAGAAAAAACACTTGTCAAGCAGCAAGTAAATATTTGCTGAGAGCCTGTTATGAGGCCATACCTTTACGTAATGCCAGGTAGACCAAATACAGGAAGTGTCCTCCTAAACAGGAGACTAACCCTGTCCTTTGACAACAACGAGGGATTCTCCTATGTGAACAGCCACCTTAGCCTTAAGTTTTGCCCATTCCTCCAAGATACAACAAGCCAGAATTTTGTCTCTACCTTAAAGAGTAAAATTTCTGGACTTAGAAGTTCGAAGATTTGCACTTGAGTTCGGGCTTAGTTCCCTCATAACACATATCAACTCTCTAGATCACTCTTGTTCATTAGTAATCTCCTTCATTTTGATTCATATTATCTTCACTTTGGATGATCATTTTTTTTCTGATGTTTTCAAATTCTGGGTTGGATAGTACTAAATGCCATGAAATCAGAAGGGAAGATTAAGTTTAGGAGAGAAATATATAATTGGTCATGAAAATGTGCGTTTGAGACCTTAGAAAAGAATTGATATTCCTGAACAGTACGATTTTATTTAATTATAGAAGCAATTCGTCTATTATCCTCAAATTAACTCTACTACTGAATTTTGCATAGAGTTTCTATTATAAGCCAAGCTGTATTCTCGTTTCTTTTTCCATGTAAACTGCCAGAGTCAATTCTGTGTATGCACATAGTAAGTGTTGCTAACTCAAACTTTTTGTCAGTGAGTAGTTGATGAGGAGAAACGTGTTATAGCAGGGGATCTGGGGGATGGTAAAACTTTCTCAGGAGGTGTGCCAAGAACAGAGCACTTGGTCTGCATAAGAAGAAGACCCCTCTCTATCTGCAAAGGCTATAGTTGTATCAGTGAATGAAGGACTCTGTAAAAGAGCAAAACCACGGGCTGCGTGTGGTGGCTCATGCCTGTAATGTCAGCACTTTGGGATGCCAAGGGGGGGGTGGATCACCTGAGGTCAGGAGTTCGAGACCAGTCTGGCCAACATGGTGAAACCCCATCTCTACTAGAGATAAAAAACTAGCTGGGTATGGTGGTGGGCGCCTGTATTCCCAACTACTCGGGAGGCTGAGGCAGGAGAATCCCCTTGAATCTGGGAGGCAGAGGTTGCAGAGAGCCGAGATCACACACCACTGTACTCCAGCCTGGGCGACAGAGCAAAACTCCATTTCAAAAAATTAAAAGCAAACAAACAAACAAAACAAAAGGAAAAAAGAGCAAATGCACTGATGCAGAAGCAGGAGCAGCAAACACCTCAAAATGAAGGGAAAGAGGTAAAGGAATTAAGCACTTAGGAATCTTATTGCTTCTCAGGTTTAATTCAGGTACTAAACTAACATCGCAAGTTTTCCTTCAGGTTACAGTAAACTGAAGTACTGTCAAGGGGGTATTATAAAGAAGCCACATCTGTCCTCTCCAGATAAATTACTAGCATTCCAGCTCCTCTCGAATTGGGAACATCCCTGTATAGTCCCAGAAGTGGTCACTGTTCTCAGGTCCTGGGGTAGGCAAAATAGTGATAACCCCAAAATGTCCATGCTCGAATCCCTGGAATCCGTGAACATGTATCCTTCCATAGCAGCAGGGAATTAAGGCTGCAAGTTGAGTTAAGGTTGCTAATTAGATGACCTTATGATAGGAAAATTATCCTGAATTGCAGTTCGGCGGTCCTGCGGGTCTGTCTCTTGCTTCAACAGTGTTTGGATGGAACAGATCCGGGGACTCTTTCTTCCAGCCTCTGACCGCCCTCCTATTTCCTCTCCACTTGCAACCTCCGGGACCATCTTCTCGGCCATCTCCTGCTTCTGGGACCTGCCAGCACCGTTTTTGTGGTTAGCTCCTTCTTGCCAATCAACCATGAGCTCCCAGATTCATCAGAATTATTCCACCGACGTAGGGGCAGCCGTCAACAGCCTGGTCAATTTGTACCTGCAGGCCTCCTACACCTACCTCTCTTTAGGCTTCTATTTCGACAGTGATGATGTGGCTCTGGAAGGCGTGAGCCACTTCTTCTGTAAATTGGCCAAGGAGAAGTGTAAGGGTTATCAGTGTCTCCTGAAGATGCAAAACCAGCGTGGCGGCCACGCTGTCTTCCAGGACATCAAGAAGCCAGCTGAAGATGAGTAGGGTAAAACCCCGGATGCCATGAAAGCCGCCATGGCTCTGGAGAAAAAGCTAAACCAGGCCCTTTTGGATCTTCATGCCCTGGGTTCTGCCCGCACGGACCCCCATCTCTGTGACTTCCTGGAGAGTCACTTCCTAGATGAGGAAGTGAAGCTCATCAAGAAGATGGGTGACCACCTGACCAACCTCCACAGGCTGGCCGGCCCGGAGGCTGGGCTGGGCGAGTATCTCTTCAAAAGGCTCACTCTCAAGCACGACTAAGAGCCTTCTGAGCCCAGCGACTTCTGAAGGGCTCCTTGCAAAATAACAGGGCTTCTACCTAAGCCTCTCCCTCCAGCCACTAGGCAGCTTTCTTAACTACCCTAACAAGCCTTGGACCAAATGGAAATAAAGTTTTTTGATGAAAAAAAAAAAAAAGGAAAATTATCTGCATTACCTTGTGTGCCCAATGTAATTACAAGGGTCCTCAAAAGTGCAAGAAGGAGAGTCAGAATGATATCATGTGAAAAACACTAGACTAGCCATTATTGACTTTGAAAATGGCCTGAACCAAAGAATGAATGCAGATACCTCTTCTGAAGAGGAAGAGGCAAGAAAACGAACCCCCCCTTAGAGCTTCCAGAAAGGAATGCAGTCTTGCCAACACCTTGATTTTAGCCCAGTGAGATCCATTTTGAACTTCTGACCTCAGACCTGTAAGATAATAAATGTGTGTTGTGTTAATCAACTAAATTGGTGGTAACTTGTTACAGCAGCTATAAGAAACTAAACAGGCCTTATATGACCTCTTAGTGGTATTTTAATTTTTTTTACTTCATTCGATTTTTGTAAGTTGCTCATTATGCATAAAGGAAATGCAGTTTTGTGTTCTTCCTCATCAATCTAATTCATCTGAAGTTATAACAGTCATTCTTCCCCAGGTTGTTTTTAATGAAAACTTTTACTTTGCAACTTGCTTTCTTCACTTACTATTCCACAGACATTTTCCAGGTCAATTCACAAGGATATAACTCAATATAAAAGTTAAAATACTTATTATTTTTAGCAAAGAAATACAAAGAAGAAAATATACAGAGAATTCTGAAGTTGAACACAGAAACAAAGGGAAAACAAAAAACAAAAACAAATAATTGGCCCATGACTCCACAGCCCACATAAACTATGTTGGCAATTTTTAAGTATCAGTAATACATGTTACTGGGCAGAAAATCCATACTGTACATATTGATACAAAATTTTAAGTGGAAGCTTTCCTCTTTTCCTTCCTCCACATTCCTCTCTCCAAAGGTAACTGTTCAAAGTTACATATGTTTCCTTCTAGAATTCTTTTTTTTTTTTTATTTTGAGACGGAGTTTTGCTTTGTCACCCAGGCTAGAGATCAGTGGCGCGATCTCGGCTCACTGCAAGCTCCGCCTCCCGAGTTCACGCCATTCTCCTGCCTCAGCCTCCGAGTAGCTGGGACTACAGGCGCCTGCCACCACGCCCGGCTAATTTTTTGTATTTTTAGTAGAGATGGGGTTTCACCATGTTAGCCAGGACGGTCTCGATCTCCTGACCTCATGATCCACCCGCCTCCGCCTCCCAAAGTGCTGGGATTACAGGTGTGAGCCACCACGCCCAGCCTTTTTCTTTGCTATTATATTTTCGTACTATCATTTCCTTCAGATAAAAGTTCACAGTCACATGATACAGGAGAACGCCAAAAATCCTGGCATAGGTTATTTATTACTCTTGAGCTAGTGAACAAGGCTTAAACCTTTAAGCTTTAGTTTTCTTTTCTTTTTTTTCCTTTTTTTTTTGAGACGGAGTTTTGCTCTTGTTGACCAGGCTCCGTCTTTTTTTTTTGAGACGGAGTTTTGCTCTTGTTGACCAGGCTGGAGTGTAGTTGTGTGATCTTGGCTCACTGCAACCTCCACCTCCCGGGTTCAAGTGATTCTCCTGCCTCAGCCCCCCAAGTAGCTAGGATTACAGGCATACGCCACACTCAGCTAATTTTCTGTTTTTAGTAGGGATGGGATTCCACTATGTTGGCCAGGCTGGTCTCGAACTCCTGACCTCAGGCGATCCACCCACCTCGGCCTCCCAAAGTGCTGGGATTCCAGGCGTGAGCCACCATGCTGGGACTGCGCTTTAGTTTTCTTATCTGCAAAACCAGAATACCACCTGTCATGTCTACTTTGCAAGGTTTCAAAGATAAAATGACATCATATATATGGAAATCCCTAAAAAATGTTACTGAGAAAAGTCGCCAAATTTCTCTTAATCTTTTTTCTTTTCTTTTTTTAATACAGACGGGGGTCTCACTATGTTACCCAAGCTGACCTTGAATTCCTAGTGATCCTCCAGCCTCAGTCTCCCAAGTAGTTGGGACAACAGATGTGCACCACCAGCTACTTAGTCTATTTTTTTTTTTTTTGAGACAGAATCTCGCTCTGTAGCCCAGGCTGGAGTGCAGTGGCACGATCTCGGCTCACTACAAGCTCTGCCTCCCGGGTTCACGCCATTCTGTGACTACAGGCGCCCACCACCACACCCAGCTAATTTTTTGTATTTTTAGTGGAGACAGGGTTTCACCGTGTTAGCCAGGATGGTCTCAATCTCCTGACCTCGTGATCCGCCCGCCTTGGCCTCCCAAAGTGCTGGGATTACAGGCATGAGTCACCGCGCCCGGCCTAGTCTATTTTTTAATGTAAAAAATGACGAATTATCTCCAAGCGTTCTTCCAACACAATTAGTCTATCAAGGCTGCTAATTAGGGGAGCTATTTTCATTTTAATTTAACAATATAATATTCTTACTTGATAATTGCAATTTCCACCTCTTACTGAGGGTGGCAGTGCTGGTCTCTACAGAGATCAGGATTATTGGCGTTACAACGACCTTATTATTTGTTACATTGTACAAAACTCTTATTACCGTTCTTATTTTGTGTGGTATGCGTATATTTTTTAAGTATAAATGAAATGAAACTTTGTATTAGAATGTGGTACTTTTTTTTTTTTTTTTTACGCCCATGCTGGAGTGCAATGGCACGACCTCAGCTCACTGCAACCTCTGCCTCCTGGGTTCAAGCGATTCTCCTGCCTCAGCCTCCCGAGTAGCTGGGAATACAGGCACACGCCATAATGCCTGGCTCATTTGCTTTGCATTTTTAGTAGAGATGGGGTTTCACCATGTGGGCCAGGCTGGTCTCTAACTCCTGACCTCAGATTATCTACCTGGCTCGGCCTCCCAAAGTGCTGGGATTACAGGAGTGACCCACCGTGCCTGGCCTATTTTTTTTTTTTTTAAAGGTATGTCATTGGGGTGGCAATGATACTGAGGTTACAATTTCAATCAAGTGATTTGTGCAACTCCAATTCTTTGTATTTACTTGCTATGTTATGACATTTTTGTTGGCTACCATCACTGCATCCACATTAGTCCTTTAAGTAGGTTAGAGGTCATCCTGAACCTCCCTACCTTTATTACCTGTGTGAATGACAGTGTCAACCATTGAAAGCAGAGAAGAGTTCATAGGAAGGGATTGAGGCACTCTGGTCTAACTACTAAACATTGGATTTTGTATACTTTATTAAGTAGAGTTTGCCTTTGGGTAACGACTGTAAAGGTCATATCATTTTTCCTCTAGCTCCTAACTTTTCTCCTGAAGCCTCTGCTTGACCTTTTGCCCAATTCTCTCCTATTAGGGAGAACCAGATCTGAGAGGCAGAATGTAGAGAAAAGAGCACTGCTTTGGCATTAGAAAACCTATGTTGTCATCTTCACTCTGCCACTCTGAGTTTGATTTACTCCAACTTAATCATTTAAATCTTGAACCTTGGTTTTCTCTTTTATAAATTGGGGTCAATGATGGTTAATTGAAGGTCGCTGAAAGACATAAACAGGAAAGTATTTATATAATTTATACATTTAGATTATTCATTTATTGAGATTTAAGCATAATATTTAATGGATTGCTCCTTATAGCAGTTTGTAAGTAACTCCACGGCCCTTGCACATGCTGCTGGTTGTGCTGAAATGACCTCTGTCCTTTACCTTTAGGATTCTGACTCTAAAAGACTGGTTAGAGTTTCCTCTTTAGTGATTCCTATAGCACTTATGCTTCCTTCTGTTTGGTCTTTACCACGTTACAATTTCTATTTACCTGTCTACATCTCCCTCTAGAGCAACTGGAGTCTTCAAGAGCAGAAACGAGCCTGGCATGGTGGCTCATGCCTGTAATCTTAGCACTTCGACAGGCCTAGGTGGAAGGATTGCTTGAGCCCAGGAGTTCGAGACCAGCCTAGGCAACATAGTAAGGCTCCCATCTCTACAAAAATACAAAAATTAGCTGGGTCTGGTGGCTCATGCTTGTAGGCCCAGCTACACAAGGGGCTAAAGTGGAAGGATTGCTTGAGCCTAGGAGGTCTGCATTGAGCCACGATCACGCCATTGCACTCCAGTCTGGGTGACAGTGAGATCCTGTCACCAAAAGCAAAAAAACAAAAAACAGCCAGAACATGCATCTTAATAGGTTTAGATAACATACAGGACGCCCAATAGATATCTAATACAGAAGGAAGGTAGGGAGAAAGGATGGAGAAAGTAAGTTCAAGTAAAACGATAATACAAGGCTGACTGTGAAATGTGCTGTGGGAGTTAAAATAGGAACAGGTCATATTTGCTTGGGGAATCTACTTCATAGAAGAAGGGGAGGCCAGGCGCGGTGGCTCACGCCTGTAATCACAACATTTTGGGAGGCCGAGGCAGGCGGATCACCTGAGGTCAGAAGTTCAAGACCAGCCCGACCGACATGGTGAAACCCCGTCTCTACTAAAAATACAAAAAAATTAGCCAGGCGTGTTGGCGCATGCCTGTAATCCCAGCTACTCTTCAGGAGGCTGAGACAGGGGAATTGCTTGAACCAGGAGGCAGAGGTTGCAGTGAGCTGAGATCGTGCCACTGCACTCTAGCCTGGGTGACAGAGTGAGACTCCATCTCGATAAATAAATAAATAAAATAAGAAGTGGAAGTGGAGATAGGCCTTGAAGAATTAGAATAATTTGAGAGGCAGAAATTGGAAAGGCAGGATCCCAGATGGAGGGAACAACACAGTAAAAGGTACAGAAAAGGGAAAGAGCAGGATGTCTTTGGAAAATGGAAACCACTCTTAATGGCAGTGGGTAAAGTACAGATAGGGAAGTTGCGGGAGATGAAGCTGGAAAAGTAAACAGGAGCTTACTCTGAATTCAGAAATGAGGAAGTTTAAACAGTTCACAAGCTGCTTGGTGTATGTGGACTTCTCCTAAATGCTCAGAAAGAGCTCCTCTCCTGTTTCTCCTAATATAGTCAGGCTATGGCCTCCTTTCCTCCATCAGTAACTTGCTTGCATCAGGAGCCTTTCCCAGAAGGAGAGTAAATCCCTGTACATGACTTACTTCTATTACCTCTTCCTCCTACCATCAGTTTTACACTTACTGGGTCTTCTGACTTTGTAACCCTGATTTCTTAAATAATCAAGATCAAACAAAGAGGCATGGGCCTGATCTGAATTTTATTTAAAAATAGTTACAATATATTTCACATGATCCACACCTGACAAATTAAAGGAACAGATAAGGTGTAACATAATGAATTGACAACCAAGTCATTTAGATAATAACATGGTAGGGTGGGATGGGGCAGGGGATGGCAAATTTACAAGACAGAAAAGCACTGTGACATAGCAGGATCAGTCCCATTTTTCTGGCCGGCCCTGAGGACCTTCAATAACCTTGTGTCTCTGGCCTGACCAAAGTGCATCTTCTGGATTCTGAAGTGGTCTTGCTCTCTTAGTCTTGGACCAGTGCTTGCTGTCATGCTCACACCTTGCCATGACCTCTACTATGTTGGTCTGATCTGTAACCATGTAGCTGTGTTGCTTTCCTGATGTGCACAGCAGTTTTCTCATTCCAGAGGGAACAGCTTTGCCCTGAGTTACTTGGCAGGCTAGCTCTTCACTATGGGCCATGTTATGCCTAGCAATTTCAGCTATGATACCATATTGGAACTCCTGGAATAATAGTATTGATCCAGAGCAAGCCCTTCAAATTCTGTAGTTTTGACTGCTGACAACTTTGAAAGCCATTCTTTGTTTGTTTGTTTGTTTGTTTGTTTGTTTGTTTTTGAGACGGAGTCTCACCCTGTAGCCCAGGCTGGAGTGCAGTGGTGCCATCTTGGCTCACTGCAAGCTCCGCCTCCGGGGTTCATGCCATTCTCCTGCCTCAGCCTCCCAAGTAGCTGGGACTGCAGGCACCCGTCACCACACCCTGGCTAAATTTTTTTGTATTTTTAGTAGAGATGGGGTTTCACTGTGTTAGCCAGGATGGTCTTGATCTCCTGACCTCGTGATCTGCCCACCTTGGCCTCTCAAAGTGCTGGGATTACAGGCGTGAGCCACCGCACCCGGCCTGAAAGCCATTCTTATAGACAAATTAGTGCCTCTATCCCCTGGACCCATTTCTTCTGGCTCTTTACCATTAGCCACTGCCACTACCATCTCTGCTGGTCCAAAGATGAGCATTCAAGACTGCTGATACCAGCTCGGTCGGGGAGACCCTAACCCAGCAGCGCTAGAGGAATTAAAGACACACACACAGAAATATAGCATGTGGAGTGGGAAATCAGGGGTCTCACAGCCTTCAGAGTTGAGAGCCTCAAACAGAGATTTACCCACATATTTATTGACAGCAAGCCAGTGATAAGCATTGTTTCTACAGATTATAGATAAACTAAAAGTATTCCTTATGGGAAACAAAGGGATGGGCCGGAAATAAAGGGATGGGCTCTGGCTAGTTATCTGCAGCAGGAACATGCCCTTAAGGCACAGATCGCTCATGCTATCGTTCGTGGCTTAAGAACACTTTAAGCGGTTTTCCGCCCTGGGTGGGCCAGGTGTTCCTTGCCCTTATTCCGGTAAACCCACAACCTTCAGGGTGGGCGTCATGGCCATCACGAGCATGTCACAGTGCTGCAGAGATTTTGTTTATGGCCAGTTTTGGGGTCAGTTTATGGCCAGATTTGGGGGCCTGTTCCCAACACAAGACCTGAAAAGAAGGTGTGCTAGGTTGCATTATTGGCCCTAATTCTTCAGCCTTACCTTCATGCAGACACTGCCATGGTCTCATCATGGATGGAAAGTGCTTCCTTGCCCCTTGTCTTTGGACCTAGCCATGTAACTTGCTTTAGAGAATGATATCTGAAGGGAGTGTCAGTGTGACACTTTTGAGCCTAGGCCTTAATAGGCTTACATGTTTCCCCTTGTTCTCTTGCACTTTTGCCATCACCATGAGAAGAACATACCCCAAAACAAGCTATCTCACTGGTCCAAAGAAGAAAACACTCATAGAGCAAGCCACTCTACCCAATATGCAACCTACAGTGAGAAAAGGGTCCATGATAGCTAGCACAGCCTGAAGCAGCAATACCCAGCTGAGCCCAGCCTATATCTGCAGAACTCCAATCAACCAGCAGATAAATCTTCTTGCCCACCCCATCTGTCCCATGTCACCACTTCTCACTAGGTCAGGGGTGGCCACTTGACTAAAGGTAGTAGGCAAATGAGTTGAGCCAGTCAGATCTTCCTGAGGGTTTGTATTTGGAAACAGATTATAATCAATAAAGGATGGAATCTTCTAGACTTGGAGACTGAGGTGTCATTTGGAACCCTGTACAGCCTGATGAATAAATAGAGAAAGCCAATCTTCAGAGTGAAGTAGGAAAACAGAATGGATGCTGAAAAAGTTTCAAAAGAGTTCCAGAGGGAATGAAGAATAAAAATTGTGGAGAGCAGACTCAGTTCTCAGGGGCTTCCCAGCACCCACAAACATGAAGTCTGGCTGAGCTGCAGGTCTTGTGTCTAAATAGTTCTCTGTTCTAGGCCAGGCACAGTGGCTCATGCCTGTAATCCCAGCACTTTGGGAGGCCGAGGCGGGTGGATCACCCTAGGTCAGGAGTTCGAGGTCTGATCAACATGGTGAAAACCCTTCTCTACTAAAAATACAACAATTAGCTGGGCGTGGTGGTGCATGCCTGTAATCACAGCTACTTGGGAGGCTGAGGCAGGAGAATCACTTGAACCTGGGAGGCGGAGGTTGCAGTGAGCCGAGATCACACCATTGCACTCCAACCTGGGCAACAAGAGCAAAACTCAGTCTTAAAAAAAATAAAAAGTTCTCTGTTTTAGTATCAAAACCATCTCTTACTTTCTACTCAGCACATGCCTCTGTGCTCATGTGCACGCAATCACACACATACACACACACAGAGTTTGGTTTTTAACTAACTTATATGAACATTTTTTCCCTTGCAACTGAAGAATTGACTAAGATATTTTCCATAATGGAAGAAGAGAAAAGATGGGCAACCAGGTGTGTAATTGATATTCCTCACAGAGTGGAAAATGGAACTCACTGTGCATGTGGGATGTGTGCCACTTAGCTTTTCCTGACTGGGTGTATACCCAAAAGAATATAAATCATTCTATTATAAAGATACATGCATGCATATTTTCACTGCAGTCCTATTCACAATAGCAAAGAAAAGGAATCAACCCAAATGCCTGGATATAATAGACTGGATAAAGAAAATGTATATATATACAATGGAATACTATGCAGCCATAAAAACGAATGAGATCATGTCCTTTGCAGGGACATGGATGGAGCTGGAGGTCATTATCCTCATGCAGGAATTAACACAGGAACAAAAAACCAAACTCTGCATGTTCTCATTTATAAGTGGGAGCTGAACAATGAGAACACATGGACACAGGGAGTGAAACAACACACTCTGGGGCCTGTTGGTTGGGGAGGTTAGGGGAAGGAGAGCATCAGGAAAAACAGCTAATGCATGCTGGGTTTAACACCTAGATGATGGGTTGATATGTTTACCTATGTAACAAACCCACACATCCTAAACACATGTACCCCAGAACCTAAAAACCAAAAAAAATCTTGAAATTTTGGGGCTTAGAACAGCAGAATATTTTATTTAGATCACAATTTTGTGGATTGTCTTGTGATAGATGGGATGTTTGTGATGTTTGTGATGGCGCTTCTAGTCTAGGCTGGCTGAGCTGAGACTCCATGTTCTAGAATGGCCTCACTCACATGTCTGGTGATTGTCAAGCTGGTTTTTCTAGTAGGGCCTCAGTGGCAATGACTTGTCTCTGCTCCATGGGGTCTCTCATTCTCCAACAGGCTAGCCCAAGCTTCTTCACATGGTGGTTTGAGGATTCCCAAAAGAACTACAAAGGAGCCCTAGCTCTACTGAAGAAGCTCATTTTAACTCTCTGCTCATGTCATATTTACTACTGCCCCCTTAGCCAAAGCGAGTAACCTGGTCAAGCGTAGACTCAGAGTGGATAGGGACTAAACAAGGACTTGGATACAGGGAGGAGTGAACACATTGAGAGCCATTACTGCGACAATATAACGTACAGGGAGGGGAAAAATGCTGAGAAAGAATGGCCTGTGAGTAAAGGCCAAAGGCCAAGGGAGTGGTGTTTTTACAGGAGTGAGTCTATGAAAATCTCCAGTTTGTTATAACTTGAACTTACATATCTTTGGAGGTGTATAAGATTTTAACTTGGGGACTCATAATTCTACAGCCATAAAAACATTAGTCTAAATAGTTATAAAACATACAATAATTACCTATAGGCTTTCCATTCTCATTGGAGTACATAATCTGCCTTTCTTCCTTTAGAAAAATATAATTTCGGCCGGGCGCGGTGGCTCACGCCTGTAATTCCAGCACTTCGGGAGGCCGAGGCGGGCGGATCACGAGGTCAGAAGATCGAGACCATCCTGGCTAACACGGTGAAACCCTGTCTCTACTAAAAATGCAAAAAATTAGCCGGGCGTGGCGGCGGGAGCCTGTAGTCCCAGCTACTTGGGAGGCTGAGGCAGGAGAATGGCGTGAACCCGGGAGGCGGAACTTGCAGTGATCCGAGATCGTGCCGCTGCACTCCAGCCTGGGGGACTGAGCAAGACTCCGTCTCAAAAAAAAAAAAAAAAGAAAAATGTAATTTCAGTAGAATTAACAGGAGAAATATCAAGAGAATGAAAATAAACTCTTTCCTGAATACAATCCAGTTAACAAGCTCTCTTAGACTTGATAGCAGAGAAGGATCAAAAATAATAAAACATAGCTACGGAGTGAAAAACTATTTTGCTGCAAAACACTTCACCAGGGGATGCCACAGAAAGTACAAAACCCTTCCATGAAATGGGGCTTGTTCCTTTAAACTTTGGAACCACATAGCTGTGAATCATAAGTTAAAAGTGTTCATTCTGTTCCCTATTCCTGAACGCATATGCCAGTCTGAGTGTCCATATCAGTGTGAAATTGACAGACTGGAGCTCTCCAATGGTCAAAGCATATGAACTCTGTCTCCTGTAGAATATGCAAGTCCCAAAGTATCTAACATAGGCACTACATCAAAGCAAGTCATCTTCAAAGCAAGAGACGTCACCCCATTTAGGAGAAGAGAGAGTCATGAGAGGAAAACCATACAAACATATGGTTTCCACATTGTACAAATACAAATTTACAAACATAAGTTATTTCCTCTTTAACCAGGTTCCTCTTGCTATGTTGCCTAACTTCAAACCAACAGTTGTGAGATCATCATTTCCAGGCAGTCAGACACAAACTACGAAAGAGAAAAGTTCCACTTGTGTACTGTAATGTCTTTAACCAGCAATCAGGGGAAGCGATATGCAGGGGTGGGGGTAGAGAAGTTAAGGTACATTTGAAAATGTAAATAGAAAATGTACTTGAAATTGTCCTGAATTGCACAGATTTTGGGGTCAACTGTTTTTAAAAGAAGAAAAAAAATATTCTACTTAAGTCAGTGATTTCATGTTGCGCCAATAGCTTACAAAATACTTAAAACAGCCTTAGCTTTTAAAAATTAGTAAATTAGGCCAGGCGCAGTGGCTCATGCCTGTAATCCCAGCACTTTGGGAGGCTGAGGCGGGCAGATCACCTGAGGTCGGGAGTTCAAGACCAGCCTGGCCAACATGGAGAAATCCTGTCTCTACTAGAAAATACAAAATTAGCCAGGCATGGTGGTGTATGCCTGTAATCCCAGCTACTCAGAAGGCTGAGGCAGGAGATCGCTTGAACCCAGGAGGCGGAGGTTGCAGTGAGCCAAGATCATGCCATTGCACTCCAGCCTGGGCAAAAAGAGTGAAACTCAGTCTCAAAAAAAAAAAAAAGAAAAGAAAAAGGAAAAAGAAGAAATTAGTAAATTAAGGCTGGGTGCAGTGGTTCACACCTGTAATCCCAGCACTTTGGGAGGCCGAGGCAAGCGGATCACCTGAGGTCAGGAGCTCGAGACCAGCCTGGCCAACGTGGCGAAACCCCTGTCTCTACTAAAAATACAAAAGCTAGCCAGGTGTGGTGGCTCACGCCTCTAAACTCAGCTACTCGGGAGGCTGAGGCACGAGAATTGGTTGAACCCAGGAGGTGGAGGTTGCAATGAGCTGAGATCGCGCCACTGCACTCTAGCCTGGGCAACAGAGCAAAACTCCATCTCAAAAATAATAATAATAAAAATAATAAAATAAAAGTTAGTAAATTAATATGATTGCTTAAATATAACTAAAAAATTTCTAATAAAATCTATTTTATCATAAGCAAGGAAATATACCAATGCACATGATGTGGCCAACAGTAAGAGAGGTCAAGAGCAGGGAATGGAAGTGGCAATGGCAGGGAAAGAGTGATGATATCTAAATCAAGGTAACGAACACCCAGTAACGTGCAGTCAGCTGAGGAGAAGTAGGCAACAGAACCATCCAAATCTATTGAAATTATTTCTATGGTGTTTTTGTTTTTGTTTTTGTTTTGAGACAGAGTTGCTTTTGTTGCCCAGGCTAGAATGCAATGGTGTGATCTTGGCTCACCACAACATCTGCCTCCCCAGCTGAAGTGATTCTCCTGCCTTAGCCTCCTGAGTAGCAGGGATTACAGGCATGTGCCACCACGCCCAGCTAGTTTTGTATTTTCAGTAGAGACGGGGTTTCTCCATGTTGGTCAGGCTAGTCTTGAACTTCCAACCTCAGGTGATCCACCCGCCTTGGCCTCCCAAAGTGCTGGGATTACAGGTGTGAGCCACTGCGCCCGACCTATGGTGTTTTTAAATACATTTTATTTTTTAGGGCAGTTTAAAGTTCACAGCAAAATTGAGTGGAAAGTACAGAGATTTCTTGTGTACCCTCTGTCCCTGCACATGCATAGCCTCCTCCATTACAATTTTTTTTTTTTTGGAGACAGCGTCTTGCTCTGTCACCCAGGCTGGAGTGGAGTGCAGTGGCACAATCTCGGCTCACTGCAACCTCCAACTCCTGGGTCCAAGCGATTCTCCTGCCTCAGCCTCCCAAGTAGCTGGGATTACAGGTGTATGCCACCATGTCTGGTTAATTTTTGTATTTTTAGTAGATATGGGGTTTTGCTATGTTGGCCAGGCTGGTCTTGAACTCCTGACCCCGGTGATCCACCTGCTTCGGCCTCCCAAAGTGCTAGAATTATAGGTCTGAGCCACCGCACCCAGCCAGCCTCCCCTATTATCAACATCCCCCACCAGAGTGGTACATTTGTTGCTATCGATGAACCTAAAATGATACATCATTATCACCCAAAGTGCATAGTTTACATTAGGGTTCACTCTTGGTGTTGCACATTGTATGAGTTTGGACAAATGTATAAAGACACGTATCCACCATGATAGAATCACACAGAATAGTTTCACTGTCCTAAAAATCTTTTGTGCTCTGCCTATTTACTCCTCCCCACCAACTCCTAGCAACCACTGATCTTTTTATTGTCTCCATAGGTTTGCCTTTTCCAGAATGTCATGTAGTTGGAATCATGCAATATGTAGCCTTTTCAAATTGGCTTCTTTCACTCAATAATATGCATTTAAGCTGCAGTGAGCCGAGATCGCGCCTCTGCACTCCAGCCTGGGTGACAGAGTGAGACTCCTTCTCGAAAAAAAAAAAAAAAAAAAAAAAAAAGACCATGCCTTTTCATGGCTTGATAGTTAATTTATTTTTAGCATTGAATAACATCCCATTGTCTGTGTGTACCAGTTTGTTTATCCATTCACCCAGTGAAGGACATCTTAGTTGCTTCCAAGTTTTGAAAAGTATGAATAAAACTGCTTATAAACATCATGTGCTGGTTTGTGTGTGAACACAAATTTTAAACTCATTTAGGTAAATACCAAGGAGTGTAATTGCTGGATCATATGTAAGAGTATTTTTCATTTTGTAATAAACTGCCAAACTGTCTTCCAAAATGGCTGTAACATTTTGCAACCCCACCAGCTATGAATGAGAGTTCTTATTGCTCCACATCCTTTCCAGCATTTGATGTTTCTCTACAGTACTTAATCCCTCAGTCTCTACCACAGACAGATTGATGACACAGATGAAGACTTGGGTTTTGTATACAGTGGTGAGGAATGGAGCTCTGGGAAAATAAAGTATAGAAAGCATGATAGAAAAACTCCCTGAAAAAAGGCTGCAGATTTTATCAGTGATGGCTCAATTATTTACACATATAGTGTTTATATGTTTACAGTAACTTGGGGGGAAATAGTACTGTTGATTGATTATAGGTTGGCTTATACTCTGAGTTCTTTTTTTCATGAATAATAGTACATTCGTAAAACACACATGCATCTCACCACTGGGTGAACAATATCATGCATTAGAATGACCTTGGACAACTTACCCTGATTCTTGCCCTTGTTTTCTTCATCTCTAGTAAGTGCTACACAATCCTGAAAGTTCTTTTTAATCCTTTAATTAATAAAAATTAATCTAGGCCAGGCGCGGTGGCTCACACCTGTAATCCCAGCACTTTGGGAGACTGAGGCGGATCACAAGGTCAGGAGTTCGAGACCAGCCTGATCAACATGGTGAAATCCCATCTCTACTAAAAATTAGACGGGCATGCTGGCAAAAGCTTGTAGTCCCAGCTACTCGTGAAGATGAGGCAGGAGGCCGGGCGCGGTGGCTCAAGCCTGTAATCCCAGCACTTTGGGAGGCCAAGATGGGCGGATCACGAGGTCAGGAGATCGAGACCATCCTGGCGAACACGGTGAAACCCCGTCTCTACTAAAAAATACAAAAAAAAAAAAAAAAAAAAAACTAGCCGGGCGAGGTGGCGGGCGCCTGTAGTCCCAGCTACTCAGGAGGCTGAGGCAGGAGAATGGCGTAAACCCGGGAGGCGGAGCTTGCAGTGAGCTGAGATCCGGCCACTGCACTCCAGCCTGGGCGACAGAGCCAGACTCCATCTCAAAAAAAAAAAAAAAAAAAAAAAAGATGAGGCAGGAGAACTGCTTCAACCCTGGAGGCGGAAAAAAAATTAAATCGACATATGTTTTCACAGAGAAATATCCCCAAAGACAAATGTGACCTCAGTTGAATATTTCAAAAAGAAGTAGAGTTTCCCATTTAAAAGACAAAGAATAGATTTCAATTAAGATCATCATTCCTCTTTTTTCTCATGCCATTATTGAGCGATAAATGATACATTTTCTTCCTACTCAAGTTTAAATACAAGGCCTAAACAAATAAAATGTAGTTACCTTTTCTTTTCAATAGCATATTTGTTTAAAGTCAGCAAATGAATGATTGTAATCTCATGGAGATTAGTGAATTCCCTACATCCATTCAACATATATTTTGTGCCTACTATGTAACTTGTCAAAGGAAGCATTACATATTATTTTCTTTGTATGATATGAATGTGTGAATGGAGCACTTGAAGAGTCAGTGTCCCACGATTATAAATTTAATATAAATGTAGTACATGAACTAAATTGTGGTTCCTAAGGCTACATTTTTTTAATCAGTATCCATATTTTTTACTGTGTACATATAGTAGCAAAAGGTAGAAAATAAAAAAGAACGTACATTTTTGGGCCGGGCACGGTGGCTCACACCTGTAATCCCAGCACTTTGGGAGTGTAGAGGTGGGAGGATTGCTTGAGTCCAGGGATTCAAGAGCAGCCTGGACAACATAATGAAATCTTGTCTCTACAAAAACATCAAGAAATTAGCTGGAAGTGGTGGCTTGTGCCTGTAATCCCACTTACTTCATAGTTGGGAGTTTGAGGTGGGAGGATCTCTTAAGCCCGGGAGCTCAAGGCTGCAGTGAGCCACGATGGTGCCACTGCACTCCAGCCTGGGCAACAGTGAGACGCTGTCTTGAAAAAATAAATAAATAAATAAATAAATAAATAAAATAACCTACATTTTTGTCTTTCTTCTATTAGCCACTGGAGGCTTAGAGGTGGACATAGAAAAATGAAAGATAAATAAGCACACAAAAGAGAAAGCATGAGGAAAACGAGAAGACTGTGAAACTGGAAGACCAAAGGGATATGGAAGAAGGAAATAAAACAGCCAAGGTTACCAATGGTCCCACCTTGAGCACCACTTTGCCCTTAACAGATCCAACCATGACCTCAAAGGCATTCCAAGTATAATCCTTACCCCAGACCCTTAGAAACAACAGGTTTTCAAATTGAAAACTGCTTGGGCCAGGTGGCTCATGCCTGTAATCTCAGCACTTTGGGAGGCTGAGGCAGAGGATCTCTTGAGCCCAGGAGTTCAAGACCACCCCGGGCAGCAAAATAAGACCCTCATCTCTACAAAAAAAAAAAAAAAAGAAAAAGAAAAAAAAATTAGCCAGGTGTGGTTGTGCAACCTTGACCTCCTGGATTCCAGCTACTCTGGAGGCTGAGGTGGGAGGATTCCTTGAATCCAGGAAGTCAAGGTTGCAGTGGGGTATGTTCATGCCACTGCACTCCAGCCTGGGAGACAGAGCAGGACCCTGTCTCAAAAAAGAAAGAAAATAAAAGAAAATTTCTCAATTTGCACCAGTAGCAAGTTTTTCAAACATGTTTGGAAAATGAGAAAACTTCTGGATACTCATATTTTTATTTTTCCAAAAGGCCCAATGCTTTGGTTATAACCAGATATGACCAAGAATTAGATTGTGAGGAACGGAGATCACACCAAAATGTACCAATTGCATCATTTATCTATTGCTGCATTAAAAAAATGACTCCAAAACTGGGTGGCTAAAAACAACAACCGTTTGTTATTTCTCATGATTCTGTGGATTCTATTTCTCATGATTCTAGTTGGGCTCAGCTGTGGCTTTTTTGTTGTTGTTGTCTTTGTTGTTGTCGTTTTCCATTCTCTGTGCTATTGGCTAAGGTCATTCATTCAACCAGGTCACTCATTCAGCAGCTGCAATCCGCCAGGACCTCGGACAGGGTTTAAATATGCAAGATGGTTTCATTCACATATCTGGAAGTTGGTGCTGGTCAGCTGGGGGGCCTTAGTTCTCCTTCACATAGCCTTTCATCTGCTAGCAGTTTAAATTATCTTTCTTTTTTTTTTTTTTTTTTTTTTTGAGACGGATTCTTGCTCTGTCCCCCAGGCTGGAGTGCAGTGGCGCGATCTCAGCTCACTGCAAGCTCCGCCTCCTGGGTTTACGCCATTCTCCTGCCTCAGCCTCCCGAGTAGCTGGGACTACAGGCGCCCGCCACCTCGCCCGGCTAGTTTTTTGTGTTTTTAGTAGAGACGGGGTTTCACCGTTGGTCTCGATCTCCTGACCTTGTGATCCGCCCGCCTCGGCCTCCCAAAGTGCTGGGATTACAGGCTTGAGCCACCGTGCCTGGCCTAAATTATCTTTCTTACAGCATGGCAACTGAGTTCCAAGAGGGAAAGGCTCACTGCTCCATAAGCAGTTATTGAGTCTGCTTGCATTATGTTTGCTAACATCCTATTGCCCATGCAAGTCACATGGCTCAACCCCAGGGTCAATATGAGAGGGCACAACACAAGGACATTATTATTAGAAGGCATGAGTCATTAGCAGCAGCCTATGTAGCAGTCTACAATATTCATTCATTCAACAATCACTTACAGGACTCCCAGATCCTAGGGATATAATAATTATCAGGGCAAAATCCCTGGCATCAAGTAGCCTAGCTCATTGCATTTAGGGGGAGGTCAGGGTAGGGCAAGTGTGGAAGGAACGAATATGCATCCTTAACAAGTACCCCAGGTGAGTCTGACATAAACTAATATTTGAGAACCTCTGCCTTAAGCTTTACCTACCAATATTCTTTTTTTTTTTTTTTTTCTTTGAGATGGAGTCTCACTCCGACATCCAAGCTGGAGTGCACTGGCGAGATCTCAGCTCACTGCAACCTCTGCCTCTCAGGTTCAAACGATTCTCCTGCCTCAGCCTCCTGAGTAGCTGCGACTACAGGCATGTACCATCACACCTGGCTAAATTTTTTTTGTATTTTTAGTAGAGACGGAGTTTCGCCATGTTAGACAAGCTGGTCTTGAACTCCTGACTTCTGGTGATCCACCCACCCTGGCCTCCCAAAGTATTCCCTGGGAATACAGTTTTATCTACCAATATTCTAAGTGGATTGTCTAATTGTTAGCAGAGACCTAGGATATAAGAGAAAAGGGCAGTAACAACTCATAAAACAGAGTTCTCTTACCTAATGGTTTTGCCACAATTTTGTCAAACTAGAAAATTAAAGGTTCCAGCATATGCATAGCCCAGTGGTTCTCAAAGTGTGGTCCCTGTATCAGCAGTATCGGCATCACCTGAGAACTATTAAAACTACCAACTTTAAAAATCTGGGGGGTTTGCAGCCTGGCAACCTGGATTTTAACAAGCCCACTAGATAGTTTTGAAGTAGGTAAAGTTTTTCTTGTTTTTGTTTTTGTTTTTGAGACAGAGTTTCGCTCTTGTTGCCCAGCCTGGAGTGCAATGGCGCGATCTAGGCTCACTGCAACCTCCACCTCCTGGGTTCAAGTGATTCTCCTGCCTCAGCCTCCCGAGTAGCTGGGATTACAGGCATGCACCACCACACCCGGTTAATTTTGTATTTTTAGTAGAGACGGGGTTTCTCCATGTTGGTCAAGCTGGTGATCTGCCCACCTCAACCTCCCAAAGTGCTGGGAGTACAGGCGTGAGCCACTGCGCTCGGCTTGAAGTAGGTAAAGTTTGAGAAAAACTACCAAACCCTAACTCGATTATAACTGCAACACTGCATAAAATGAAACATTATTCTGGATAGTTATAAATTAGATTATTAACATGCATGTGAGTGGATGCTTCAATTTATAGCGGGTAGGGGTAGGCTCCCAATTTGCCTATTTTTCTCAAGCGGGTTTAAATTCCAAATCTGTGGGCCGGGCGCGGTGGCTCACGCCTGTAATCCTAGCACTTCTGGAGGCCGAGGAGGGTGGATTGTCTGAGGTCAGGAGTTCGAGACCAGCCTGGCCAACATGGTGAAACCTCGTCTCTACTAAAAGTACAAAAATTAGTCAGGCGTGGTGGCACACACCTGTAATCCCAGCTACTTGGGAGGCTGAGGCAGGAGAATCGCTTGAACCCTGTGGGCTGAGGTTGCAGTGAGCCAAGGTCAGGTCATTTCACTCTATCCTGGGAGACGATGAGACTCCATCTCAAACAAACAAACAACAACAACAACAACAAACTGAGTCCCGAATCTGTCTTTAACTCCCTCTGCTACCTTGGGCAAAATACTTTGTATATCTGCTTAAATCATCTCAATTCCATAAAATAACAATGTGCCTGTGCTCTTTACTGTAGTCCTTTCCAGCACTAACTCCATGTTATACTTCCAATATCCACATCAATCCATATCCAAGTAATCATTAGAATAGCAAGGAGGGGTTAAGGAAAGGGTAGCTTTCCGAACAGACTAAACTTGAACAAATAAGTGCTACTTCTCAGACAAGTACGTGAAGACCAAGGAGCAGTTCCGGGGGAAAAGGGGGTGCAGAGATTCTCGAGGGAAGCATAGGCTTTCTGCTTACATAAATTCTGTGTAAATTAACAAAAAACAGGAAAAAACAGAGGAAGAGTAAGTGAAACACCTAGGTTCTCTCCAAGAGGGACGTTAACATTGATTTCCTGCTTTACCAGTCAGAAATCATCACAGTGAGCTTTACGTGACTCAAGCTACTTCATTTGCATGAAGGATCTTGATCTTCACCTCTGGGTTTTTGGTGGAGATAGGACAGTGAGATTGCCTCTTGCCTCTCATGATTAACTGTTCTGCTTGTACAGTACTTTAGCAGGCATTACATCATTTAGGTCTCACATTAACCCATCTACATCAGTGACATTTTCCCTATTTTACAAACAAGTAACAAGAAGCCATGGAAATAAAGGAGTTATTACTCAAGCTCATGATGATTAAGTGTTGAATGGCAGGGCCAAGATCAAACCAATGTCCTTCCTTTCCCAGTCCAGCGTTTTCTCTATTGCTTTGCCTTCAGATCTGGGGTGGGTGGTGAGAAGAAGGTGAACCAGCATCCTATCTTTTTCCTTTTTGTTTGATTTCCTACCTAACTTCCTTCAGCTTCCCTTCCCTCAGATTCCTGTAAAAGGGCCCTAGGTTTGATGTCAGGAGACTGAAATTCTAGTTCTGATTCTGCCACAGGAGGCTAGCCAGTCTTAAGACATGTGTGTCACTTATGCGCTCTTGGCCTCAGAGACCCCATTGTTTTTAATACTTCCAACTCTGTCTCAATGATAGTATGAAAAATGGAATCAGAGGGTCTATCGGTTGATTTTTACATTTATATAAAGGTTTTGGACAATAGCTGGGGCTTGAAGGAGTGAGAAAGGTCAAGCAAAAGGGGATTTGTCCCTCTGGGGATTAATTCCAGGACACTCCCTCCCCTGCCGCCCTCGCCACACACACTCACCCTCCCTACCCCAGGATACAAAAATCTGAGAGTGCTCAAATGCCTTATATAAAACGGCATAGTATTTGCATATAACCTATGCACATCCTCCAGTAAATTTAAATCATCTTTAGATTAACTACAACACCTAATACAATGTAAATGCTATGTAAACAGTTGTTACATGTTATTGTTTTTATTTGTATTATTTGTTATTGTTGTACTGACATTTTTTCAAATATTTTTGATCTGCGGTTGGCTGAATCCTTGGATAAGAGACCCACACATATGGAAGGATGACTGTAATTCTAAAAAAATAAGACAAAGTGGACTTATAGGAATTTACAGTAGGCCGGGCGCGGTGGCTCACGCCTGTAGTCCCAGCACTTTGGGAGGCCGAGGCAGGTGGATCACGAGGTCAGGAGTTCGAGACCAGCCTGCCCAGCATGGTGAAGCCCTGTCTCTACTAAAATACAACAAATTAGCCGGGCATGGGGGCACGGGCCTGTAGTCCTAGCCACTTGGGAGGCTGAGACAGGAGACTTGCTTGAGCCCGGCAGGTGGAGGTTGCAGTGAGCCAAGATTGCACCACTGCACTCCAGCCTGGGCAAAAGAGCAAGACTCCATCTCAAAGAAAAGAAAAGAAAAGAAAAGTTCACAGTAAATATTTAAGATAGGCTGAGCTCAACTCTTCCATCTAACATCTTTCCCCTTATCTTTACTTCATCTCTAACAGGGTGCTGAGATGTGACTCCTGAAAGGCCAAATAATGTTTTGGCTTTTCAGTTTTGTTTTGGTGAAAGGAATGAGGATGTGGAATACACATTGTTGTAGGAACCACAGGATCGACAAATTTAAGAATCCCTCATGTACATCTAGCCCAATTTATTCTGAAATGTCTGAATTCTGATCCCATTGTGCTGCCAAACAAATAATTTGCTGTCCTGTTGGAATCTGAGAGTCAAAAGTATGTGAAAGTTCAAACGTGGTCAGGGATTTTTTTTTTTTTTTAATGGATCGATGTGGTAGGTTTGGTGGCTTTGTTTTTACTGCCTTCTAGAACCAAGACAATTCTTTTCTATATCATTCACTCAATGCCTTTCACTGTTTTTAGAGGCAAGTTGGCCTAGTTCCTGTTTATATGCCTGTCTCCCTCTTTTCCTCTTCCAGGAAATTCAGAAATACTGACTCATCTTCACTCTTATATTAAAGCAAGCCAGTTTATCAATAGTTATTAAATCTAGTATGTCCATAAGCAGGCTTCTTCTGGAGCATTAGAATGTGAGGTCTAGACGGTGTTTAGGAAAATTTGCTTTCAGATCATGTGTGGTAAAACTATACAGAGATGGACAAGTGATGTGGTGTAGAGCAAGGCAAGAAAGGAAAAAAAAAAAAAAAAAAAGAAATGATGTTCCATAACACAGACATTTGGGAAAGGGATGGAAAGAAATGACAGTGAGTATAGCGGAGTGCTTTTAAAATTGATAGAGCATGGTGGGTTACAAAAGCAATTCAGTGATTTTCAACCAGCATTAAAAAAAATGATATGCCATAGAATAAAAGTACAGAATGCATACTGTGGAAGGACAAATATTGTTTTGGAAAGTTTTTCTCGCTATATATGTATATTAGATGTATATAACATGTATTTACATGTGTAACGATTGTAACTACAAATGCTCCCCGCACACACACACACTCCAGCCTGGGTTTGTTTTGTAAACTGTTTTGCAGTGTGCGTCTTGGTTCCAAGTTTGAAAGCCCTTAGAACACAGGATCCAGAAGCATCCGGGCAAGGTAAATTCAAGGTCAAGGGAGAGACCCTTTTCTGTCCCCTGCCATGCAAAGCAGTTAATGGAGGGAGAGGAAATGGCGTGTGGAGGAGGGGACCGCAGAGTGAGGCCAAACGAGGAGCAGGGGCGCGTCAGGACTGGGTGGTGCCGGGCGCCTTCTGCCTGAATGGTCGATTGAGGAACTTGGGGAGGTTGATTTTGGGTGCTTTCCTTAATGCTAAACCGAAAGAACTTCCGCGTTTCTTGTCCCTGAAAAGCTCGCAACGGTGAAGGATTCGCGTTACTCCTTGAGGTGACCCTGTAAGGGGTCAGTTCCAGCCAAAGGAATGATTACGATTATTACCAGGGGTCAGATGCAGGGAGGTGGGCGGGGCGTGGGAAACGCGGGAAGGCCGGGCAGGTCGACACAGAGACTTACGTCGTGCTGTGCACAGCCCACTGGAGGGAACAAGCAGTTCTACACACTTCGGGACTCCTATCGAGGCGAGCCCCTGGACACGAGTGGAAGTGCGCTCTTTTCGCCGGCCAGGAGCGCTGTCTGCCAAAGGGCAGTACTCGTCTCCGCCCCAGGCCAGGCAGCTGGAAGGCTCGGCTGTCGACTCGCCGGGCCCCCACGTGACCTATTG
>NW_012110519.1:915272-924613 GCF_000951045.1 Mandrillus leucophaeus
GCGCGGCCTCGCTCTTTGGACTCGTCACCCGCCCCTCCTCCTCCCGCCGCCGTCACCCAGGAAACCGGCAGCAATCGCCGGCCGACCTGAAGCTGGTTTCATGGCAGCCTCAAAGAAGGCAGTTTTAGGGCCATTGGTGGGGGCGGTGGACCAGGGCACCAGTTCGACGCGCTTTTTGGTGAGCCCGGGGTGACATTTGAAGAGGCGCTGAGCCGGGGCGGGAGTCGGGGGACGGAGGGGGTGGCTGTTGTGTCCCCATCCCGCGTCTCTCGGACCCGGGGCCCCGGCCGCTGGGCAAAGGAGGGAGGCCGGAACGGGACCTGCCACACTGGGGGTGCCCCACCCAGGCCTGGGGGACCTCGGCCTCTCATGACCCCCACGGCCGAGTTGAATAGTCGCAGTTTTGGTGGCGGAGCTGGGTCACCTACTAATGGGGTGACCCTTCCCCCAGAGGGAGCAGGGACTCTCTGAGCATCCGCTTAGAGCGGCCGGCTTGCAGGAGGGGACAGGTGGCCACAATGACGGCTACCGCGGTCTTCCCTAGGAGCATTTGGCCTGCGAGACACAGGACGTCCTTGGATGGGGGGAAAGCTGTGTCACGGCTGTGGTAGCTAACACAGCGTCCTTTCCAGCAGTAGAACGAATAAAGTATTGGAGTGATGATGCGTTGTCATCCTCTCCCACAGAAATTGCAGAGGGTTGAATACTGGGGAGGGTGGCAGAACAAATTAGGAAACAGTCATACTACACTGCTTTTGCCAGATCTTTATTTAATTCCGAAGACTCGCAAATTTCAGTTCTGAGACTTTGCCCATTACAAACAAATGATTGTCCTTACTGTGCTTCACAGCATAAAGCGAGACGGAAATTCTGTTTCTCTTTTTATTTACCATGTGTGACAGCACAGTTTTACCGCAAAAGATCGCTATTTAAGTGACTCTGCTGATTAATTTTTGTGCAATTAGGAAACTTGCTCTTAAAGTGACCTAGCACTGAGTTCAGTAAGATAATTTAAAAGTAATTGAGACCGGGCGCGGTGGCTCACACGTGTAATCCCAGCACTTTGGGAGGCTGAGGCCGGTGGATTACCTGAGATCAGGAGTTCGAGACCAGCCTGGCCAACCTGGCATAATAGAAATTAGCTGGGCGTAGTGGCGGGCGCCTGTAATCCTAGCTACTCGGGAGGCTGAGGCGGGAGAATCACTTGAACCCGGGAGGTGGAGGCTGCAGTGAGCGAAGATCACACCACTGCACTCCAGCCTGGGCAACAGAGGGAGACTCTGTCTCAAAAAAAAATAATAAATAAAAATAAATAAATAAATAAATAAATAAATAAAGATAATTGAAATGAATGCCTGCTGGTAAAAGCCCATGCTTTCAATGGATATTTGACTAACTTGGCAAGTTGATGTAAATATGTAATGATTATTTAGCTCTTCACTTTACCGCAAATCATGTTTTCCTGCGTTATTTAGTATGTATGTATCTATACATATATACACTTATGTGTATATTTATACATATGCATTATACATACAGTGTATATATTTTTTCAAAGTTCTGTCAAAGCTGGCACTTGACTAAAAACTGCATTTGTGCTTTGATCCTGACATATCTTTTTTTGTCTAAAGTGAGAAGCTTTCAGTCTAATTTTGGTTTGAATCTTATTTAATGACTTACCTTGGTTTGAGCTGCCAAGCATAGTTCCACTGTCTCTTGCACTGTTTATCTTTTGATCACCCAGGGCAGGTTTCACTTTGTCTTATATTGCTAGAAATGTTTATAAAGTAATCCTGAATCAGAAGTAAGAAAGTCTGCTTAACTGGATTTGATTAATACATAATATACACGATCATCATCATCTTCCCACTTAAGAAAGACCATTAAGACATGTGCCAACTAACTGTGGGTTGATGTTTAAAGCCATATTCAAGAATTGCCCACACAAATGCCTGCAGGGACCAGGCAGGTAGAAGGGGGAAAGCAGACTAGGGAGATATCCAGGCCAAGGGGACAGCTAGTAGCTGCCAAGCAGGAACGCAAGCCCAGTGCTGCCAGATTGTCAGATTAAAAGCAGGTAGTCCAGAGTTTTCAATGAAATCTTTCAATTCTTAAATGTTGGCAATTAGTTTATAAGGCACTGTGGGGGCCAAACCAAGCATGGCAGATGTTCTCAAGTTTATACAGCCTTTGCTCAATATGAAAATGAGTAAAATATTTCATAACTTTGTAGGCTTCCTTTAGGAGCCAGCTTGAACTGTCCATGCCTTCTTTTTGACTCATTATTGCTGTCCATGTAGCCCAGCAATCTTCTTTATCCACTGCAGGTTGTTCTTGGTCCCTCAGGTTTTGTTGCCCAAAAGACATCTTTCTACATCAGTGAAGAAGGACTTGATCAACTTCATATTGCTACAATTAATTGTTCAGTGTGTAACATGAACAACATGAGCCTTCAAAAATTGGCTCCTGTTTACTGGGCTCTGTGAGGCCTGGTCTCATTGCATGTAAGCTAAGATGCAAATTCAGAAGATTCTCATCCTGCTTAGAGAAGGATGTATAAAAGTTGATCAATAAAATGGCCCGCTCCTTGAGAAACAACTATGAAAGAATGCCCTAGAGGCAAATAAAAAAGCTTAGAGATCCTGTGTGAAATAGTGAAAAACTTGGGAATGGTTTCGCAAGGTATTTTTTCCTTTGTTTATAAGGAAAGAGGTTGCTAAACCACTCCCTGCAAAATGCAGATAAAAGATTTGCTGAATAAGTGCTTCAATCACAAGGTGATTCCCGGGAGTTATTCCAGTCATATTACTCCATGTTGTAATTATGACTGAAAAATAATTGCTTACCTGTCAGGAAAGAATACAGTGGAAAAGAACTGTCATAAGGAAGCTTATAAGATTAAAGATATTTAAGTAATTTCCTGACTATTATTCATTAAATTTGCATATTTAACTTGACTTTCCTGAGACCAATAACCTCTGCAAGCTTCCTTCTTTTTTCTCGGTTAGCAATATTAGCTTTCTCCCATAAGGAGAAAAGACTTTATCTGAGCTCTCTCATCCCAGGGAAATGCCTCCACCTCTATCCCCCATATCTGCTTCTCTACCTCTAAATAGTGGCTTAACTGCCACCTTTTAGTGTAAGTCTTCCTCAAACCGTTATTCAGAATTTCCCCCCCTTCCTATAGCACTTTAAAAAATACTTCTATTAATAGCTCTTATTACACTCCCCCCTTGTATTATAATTGTATACCTGCTGTACTTGGGAGCAGGGACCTCCTTTTAAGCTATTTGTCATGTTGACCAAGATGTTTTATGAAATACAAAGATGAACAGCACTTAAAGACTGTTCAGAGTGTTTTATACATGTTTATTGAGTAGATTTTTATTTCTCTTTAATAAGTTAACTGAATTTTTTTATTTTTTATTATTTTTATTATTTTTTGAGATGGAATCTTGCACTGTAGCCCAGTCCGGAGTACGGTGGCATGATCTTGGCTTACTACAGCCTCTGCCTCCCAGGCTCAAGCGATTCTTCTGCCTCAGCCTCCTGAGTAACTGGGATTACAGGCATGCGCCACCATGCCCGGCTAATTTTTATATTTTTAGTAGAGACGGGGTTTCACCATGTTGGTCAGGCTGGTCTCGAACTCCTGACCTCGTGTTCCACCCACCTCAGCCTCCCAAAGTGCTGGGATTACAGGCGTGAGCTACCGTGCCCGGCCAAGTTAACTGAATTTTAATTCTGGTTTTCTTTCTTACCTCTTAAAACTTTCTTGGGTACATTTGGTTACTTAATTTCTTACATTTTAGTGGTAGACATACAATAGAACATGTTCATTTCCTCATCAAATTGTCGAATAATTCATCTTGGGACCCCATGCATATGCTTTGTACAAGCGGAACATTTCCAACTTATCTGATAGGAAAGTGAACTGCGGTTGGCACATGGTAACTCAGATTGCAGAGTAGGAACTTCTTGGAAAGAGAATTAGTGTAACAGGAGCCATTTCTTTGTAAGACAAAAGTTTCAGCTTAAACAATCAACTTCCTTCTTTAATTTGGTAACTTAATTTTTTCCCCCGCTATGATGATTTTTTTAAAGACTTTAGTATGTTGTGGCTTGAAATGTGTCAGGTACTATGTTGAGGACTTTTCCAGCATTATCTCATTTAATCCTCATAACTCTGTGATGTAGATAGTATTAGTAAGCCTCTTTACACAGGTGATTAGACTGTGGCTGAGGATTGCGCCCAAGGTCACAGAGTAACTGGTAGAGCAAGGATTCAAGTCCAGGTCTGTTATAATCTGAAACCAGTCCTCCTGACTACTGCCTTGGGTTCCTCAGCTGTCTAGAGTACTGCAGAGGGGAGATGAGAGAAGGGGGAGGCCACCTTCTCACCTATTAATCAAGTGTCAGTTCTGATTATCATCACAAATCAATGAATCTTCACCATGACAAACATACTTATAAATTGGTTTTGCAATCTATAAAAAATATTGCATTTGAATGAATACTGTGGGTTATGATCATCTTGTGACTCAAATTCAGTGGGTCCTAGGCAGGGCTCAGGTGTGTCACTGTGGATAATGGTTGCGTAATCATTTTGTTTCAACAGACAATACATATAAAGAATGACTAGAATTGTAGCTCAGTGTTTGCTTTGGCAGGAAGCATTCCCTTGGCCCCAGCTGTCCCATCATACTTAGCGATCTCATAAGGCTTACAGATGGATTTCCTCTTTCCTTCATTTGTTTATTCAACACATATTTATTAAGCACCCATTATGGGCCAAGGACTAATGAACAATAAATTTGGTAAAACTGATTTGGCTCACAGCTGGAATGAGGCCACTCTTGTGATAACTAGAGTTGTGATTCTTTTTTTTTTTTTCTGAGACAGAGTCTCGCTCTGTTGCCCAGGCTGGAGTGCAGCGGCACGATCTCAGCTCACTGCAACCTTCACCTCCCAGGTTCAAGCAATTCTCCTGCCTCAGCCTACTGAGTAGCTAGGATTACAGGTGTGTGCTACCACAGCTGGCTAATTTTTTTGTATTTTTAGTAGAGACAGGGTTTCACCATGTTGGCCAGGCTGGCCTTGAAATCCTGACCTCATGATCTGCCTGCCTCGGACTCCCAAAGTGCTGGGATTACAGGCGTGAGCCACCGCACCTGGCCAAGTTGTGGTTCTTTTGTTGTTTCTTTCTTTCCTCACTACATTTGCTTGTTTCCTTGCCCGTCACGTTACACAAGTACCAGGAATACGTTCTCAACAGAGAGCTGCCACCCACTCTTGTCTTCTTGTCTGTCACAAGACTAAGTGGTAAGAGCTTTCAATTTTGAGCTTCTTGAGGGATAGAACCATGTCCTTTTTCTTCCCCAAAGCCTGACACAGCATCTGGCACATGGTAGACACATGGTACATGAATCAACATTAGCAGTAAGGGACCTACAAGGACTCAGGTGTGTTGACTGGAATGCTTGGATTAGAAGAATAGACAGATAAAACTTGAGGCATCTTGAAAAAAGTCAAAATCAGAAACTATAGCTGTATTTGATGTATGTATATGCCATTTACTACAATTTCTTTCTTTCTTTCTTTTTTTTTTTTCTTTTTGAGACAGAGTTTTGCTCTTGTTGCCCAGGCTGGAGTGCAATGGCGCGATCTCAGCTCACCGCAACCTCTGCCTCCCGGGTTCAAACGATTCTCCTGCCTCAGCCTCCCCGAGTAGCTGGGATTACAGGCATGTGCCACCACGTCCAGCTAATTTTTTATATTTTTAGTAGAGATGGGATTTCTCCATGTTGGTCAGGCTGGTCTCGAACTCTGGACCTCAGGTGATCTACCTGCCTCGGCCTCCCAAAGTGCTGGGATTACAGGTGTGAGCCACCGCGCTCGGCCAATTTCATTTTTAAGAAAAACATAATTTCATTTGCTATGTTTTATTTACTTCTGTGGCTTGTTGGAAGATGCCTTTTCTGGTCAAATTTGGCATGGAACGTATTTGTAGCTAATATTTTTATTTTCAGTCACTCACATTTATGTAGTATCATGGTGTTCTCAAGAGGGAGTTTACATTTCTGAATAATGTCTTATCACATGGTAAAGTTTAGTGTGTCATAAAAGAGTAGGCTAGGCTAGTGGGGAAATCACATGGGGAAGGAAATGAATGTGCACGTTTATGATAGGACAGATGAATTAGTCATAGGATGAGTGAGGTAAGCCTATAGGGCAGTTACTTAGTCAAGAGAGCATTTCAGCGCCCCACAACTCTCCTTCTTATAAGGCAGAAAATACATGTGTTGTTTCGGAAGCTAATTAAAAAAATTTTTTTTTTGTTTTTGAGACAGAGTCTTGCTCTGTTGCCCAGGCTGGAGCGCAGTGGCATGATCTCAGCCTACTGCAACCTCCACCTCTTGAGTTCAAGTGATTCTCCCACCTCAGCCTCCCCAGTAGCTGGGATTACAGATGTGCACCACCATACCCAGCTAATTTTTGTATTTTTAGTGGAGATGGGGTTTTACCAGGTTGGCCAGGCTGGTCTTGAACCTCAGGTGATCCACCTACCTCGGCCTTCCAAAGTGCTGGGATTACAGGCGTGAGCCACTGGGCCCGGCCAAACATTTTTTTATAAAAACAATTTTCCTTGTTTTTTCAGTTTTTAATTATTCTCCTCCTCCAAATCTGGAATTGAGTCATAGTTTGTGCATAGAGCTGAATATAGACCTGGAGACTTCCAATTCTAATACTACCACTTATAGGTAATAATAATAATAATAATAACGTAGCAGTAGTAGCAGCAGTGACAGTAGTGGTTACATCTTTCGAGTGTATACTGTGTCTGCACTGAGCTAAATTCTCATCCTATGTTCACTTTCCTTGTTTCTTCCTTTTTAAATTACCCTTCACCCAAAACAAAATCTGGAATTGAGACAAGATTTGGGTTTAGAGATGAGTATAGAACTGGCTTCCTATATTCATTATTCAGAATTAGTGATTTCTAATCCTTATTCTGTCATCTATTAGTGGTGGTGGGAGTAGTAATTGTAATTATAGTAATTATAAAATTAGTAGCGGTAGCAGCAACAGTCATAGTGTTAACACCTTTTGGATGTATACTCTGCCTATTCTATGCTAAATACTCTTCATTAATTACTTTAGTATCCTTTTACAAACGAAAAACATAGAGGCTCAGAAGAAAATGTCAAATAGCTGATGTGGGCAGGGCTGGAGCTTGATGTCCCCCAGCTCTCTGTGTTTCCGGGGTCTGTGTGTGCTCTTTGCCTCGACATCACACCAAGCATGACGTTCTCAACTACCTTTCTGGCCCACACAAAAGTCTGAGAACGGATCTTTTTTTTTCCTTTCTTATTTTTTTTTTTTTTCGAGACAGAGTCTCTCTCTGTTACCAGACTGGATTGCAGTGGCGTGATCTCGGCTCACTGCACCCTCTGCCTCCTGGGTTCAATTGATTCTTCTGCCTCAGCCTCCTGAGTAGCTGGGATTACAGGTGTGCGCCACCACGCCTGGAAAATTTTTGTTGGTCAGGATGGTCCCGATCTCTTGACCTCATGATCTGCCTACCTCAGCCTCCCAAAGTGCTGGGATTACAGGCATGAGCCACAGTGCCCAGCCTGGATCTTTTTCTTTAAGCTTATGACCTGAAATAGAAGCAACTGATCACTGGATATTTCCACTTCAGTGCCCAAGCAACACCTCAAACACACATTATCTAAAACAAAATTTGCAATCTCCTATGCGTTCCTATCCTGAAACTACTGCTCCTACCCTATCCCTTGTCTGGTAAACACTGCCTACGCAGTTGCACTGACCTGTAACTTCTCCTCCCTGAGTGTTGCTCTTTTTCCTGCTTGTACCTCCTGAATTAAGTATCTCTCTGCACTTGCACTTCACTTCTGTCAACCTCATTGCAGCTGCCCTCCTAGTGGAGGCCTCTGTATGTCTCACCTGAACTGCAGACACATTGCAACTGCTTTTCCTGTCCCAGCCTTGCCTCCCTCTAATCCTTTCTCATCAGCAAGTACTACGCACCCTCGCCCACCTGTACACCCTGCACTCCTACGCACACTGTCCCACATGGACTCCCTCTGTTCAACCTGAAGTCTTAGTTTAGAAGTTACCACTTCTGAGAGCCCTTCTCGGACCCTCAATTCTGGGTTACCTGTCCTTTCTCCTCTTCATAGCCCTGACACAGCCCTATGTGAGGCAGAGGTTGCAGTGAGCTGAGATTGTGCGACTGCACTTCAGCCTGGGTGACAGAGCCAGACCGTGTCTCAAACAAACACCCCCCAAGAAAACCAAATGACCAGGCTAGACATTGTGTAAAGCAAATGACACAGCCACTGCTGTCTTTAATTGACAATGATTTCTGAAATCTACTTGAAAAAATCAGACTAGCATTCTTGCCTCTGGGCACTGTGTTTTAATGTGGAGTTAATTACCCTGTACCATAGAGTCTTGTGGAAACATCATTAGCCTTCTTTGTACATTTGTCCATCTGCAGACAAATGAATGGCCAGAAGGCTTCATATGAACCTAGATATATGAGGAAAAAATTACTCTAGAACTTCATGTCCAGTACAATAGCCACTGGCCACATGTGGCTACTGATTACTTCAAATATGGCTAGTCTGAATTGAGTAGACTATAAGTGTAAAATATATACCAGATTTCAAAGACTTAGTAAAAACAAATCATTAATATTTTATATCTATCACATGTTAAAACAAGTTTATAGATATATTGGCTTAAACGTGTTATTAAAATTAATTTCGTATGTTTCTTTTTACTTTTTTAATGAGACAACTTAAAGTTAGTATGTGGCTTGCATTTTTGGTTTGGGTTATATTTCTATCAGACAGGCTACACTAAGGTGGTGTCAGTCTCCTAAGTTTCAGAGCTTTAATGAAGTCGGGAGGTTTAAGCTCCATCCTGGTACATCCAAATGTTGTTTGATTGGGTGGCTTCATGGTCTAATACAGCAAATATAATTTACCAAAATCCTTCTGTTTTCTTTGTCTCTTCCAAAGATCCATGAATCCATTTTAGCATAAGGGCCCTGACGTTGCCCTAATTAAAACTAGGAGGTGATGGAAGAGGGGTCTCACTCCATTCAGAGCCCCACAGGTCTGCTATTGAGGTTTTTATGAATTCAGCCAGCAAAAAGGGACACCTTGTCTCCCTTCCTCCCTCCCTCCCTCCCTCCCTCCTTCCTTCCTTTCTCCTTCCTTCCTTCCTTCCTTCCTTCCTTCCTTCCTTCCTTCCTTCCTTCCTTCCTTCCTTTCTTTCTCTCTCTCTCTCTCTCTTTCTTTCTTTCTTTC
>NW_012110519.1:924663-937768 GCF_000951045.1 Mandrillus leucophaeus
TCTCTCTCTCTCTCTTTCTTTCTTTCTTTCTTTCTTTCTTTCTTTCTTTCTTTCTCTCTTTCTTTCTCTCTTTCTCTCTTTCTCTCTGTCTCTCTTTCTCTCATTGCAACCTCCGCCTCCTGGGTTCAAATGATTCTCCTGCCTCAGCCTCCTGAGTAGCTGGGATTACAGGCATGTGCCACCACACCCAACAAATTTTTGTATTTTTAGTAGAGACAGGGCTTTGCCATGTTGGCCAGGCTGGTCTCAAACTCCTGACCTCAGGTAATCCACCTGCTTCAGCCTCCCAAAGTGCTGGGATTACAGGCATGAGCCACTGCGCCCAGCCAACACTTTGTTTCTTAACCTAGAGTCCTTTAGGAATTTGAGAGTAGCAGGGAACAGCAGTAATATGAATAACAGTAATACAGCTGGAGTTTCCTATTGTAGTGAAGTTTTTCTGCACATAAGTGTTTCTCACTTTATGTGATAATTTTTGTCCTAATAAGTATATGTAATACACCATATTTTTTGGACATTCAACAAATACTTATTGAGCACCAACTTTGTACCCTAGTTCCTAGGGATACTTCAGTGAATAAAACAGGGCAAATGGAACTGGCTTCCTAGAGACACACCCTAATGCTAATGGAGCTGGCACCCTAGAGACATGCCCTAATGCTGCCTTGTAAATCACAGGGCTATCACATGGTATATGATGTATGATGTGTCAAGTTAACCTTTGACTTGTAAGATATTTTATCTTCTCAAAGGACTTCAGAATTTGCCCTCTTGCTTTCATTATGTTTATTATTTCCTCCAGAAAAGAGGAAAGGGAGTGTGTGTGATGTAGAAGGAGGAAGGCAGCAAGTCACAGACTCAATGCTTTTTATTTTCTTAGTCTGCATTGAACAGGTAATTTTCTCCCACAGGAAACCTAAGCATGGAAATGCTTTACTAATTGGAAGTTACTTCACTGCTGTAATTAGAGTAATTTTGGAAGTTAATTTTAATCAAAATATGCATCTTACTCTGTAAGAGTAAGTACTTTGGTACTCAAATATAGATACTACAACATGGAAAACAATATATATGAAAAACTTGCATATAGCATCTTTTTTTTTTTTTCTTCAGACAGAGTTTCACTCTTGTTGCCCAGACTGGAGTGCAATGGCGCGACCTTGGCTCACCGCAGCCTCCGCCTCCCAGCTCCTGGTTCAAGCAGTTCTCCTGCCTCAGCCTCCTGAGTAGCTGGGATTACAGGCACGCGCCACCACACCCAACAAATTTTTGTATTTTTAGTAGAGACAGGGCTTTGCCATGTTGGCCAGGCTGGTCTGGAACTCCTGACCTTGTGATCCACCCGCCTCAACCTCCCAAAGTGCTGGGATTATAGGCCTGAGCCACCGTGCCCAGCAAAACTTGATATATTTTTAAAAGTGTTGTTTTTAGTAGTGCTAAAATTGTAGAGGATTGTATAGCACTTCTTTGTTAGTTTTCATCCATTGGTTTTAATGTTTTATATCAATGGTCAGCAATTTATGACAAGCATGTCACAGAGTACTTAGCTGGACGGAGCCAAGTATATACTTATTCCTCTACTAACAAGGACTCTATTACCTTTTTGTTTTTGTTTTTTGTTTTTTGAGACAGAGTTTTACTCTTGTCGCCCAGGGTGGAGCTCAATCTCAGCTCACTGCAACCTCCATCTCCTGGGTGGGTTCAAGGGATTCTCCTGCCTCAGCCTCCCGAGTAGCTGGGATTACAGGCACCCACCACCACGCCTGGCTAATTTTTTGTATTTTTAGTAGAGATGGGGTTTCACCATGTTGGCCAGTCTGGTCTCAAACTCCTGACCTTAAGTGATCTGCCTGCTTCGGCCTCCCAAAGTGCTGGGATTACAGGTGTAAACCACTGCGTCTGGCCTTCTATTTCTCTTTTATAAGAGCTAGATGCGTAGCCGCACTTCCCTTCAAAGGAATCTACACAGTACGCATCTATGTGCTGTGTATCTGTGACCCTTTCTGTCTCCACGTCCAAGATAAATGGAGTGGAACCTTACACCATTGCTATTGGTATTGTATCTGCTCTCTTTTATTATTCTTGTTTTTCCTATTCTGTAAAAGAAATCCATACTGTTAATTAATGTGTTAAATTTCCTACAATTAGAGAACCATTTTGGTTTTTAAAGGAGTAGGGAATTGCCTCTTAATTTACCTTTATCTTCAATAGGTTTCTTTTTACCTAAAGAGAAGTTATTTCTGATGCTGCCTTATATCTTTTATGAATCCATATGAAAAGAAAGTCGAACATCTTATATGGCATTTCATCTCATTGGACTTTTTCTACCAGTGAACAAGAACTTCAGTTACTGAATAACTTTAAACATCCTTGATATCTGCCTGCATTTTTACCTTAATATTACAATATATTTTTCAGGTTTTCAATTCAAAAACAGCTGAACTACTTAGTCATCATCAAGTGGAAATAAAACAAGAGTTCCCAAGAGAAGGGTATGTTTCCTAATTCGATATGTAAAGACACATTATGTTTGTTAGTCCATCTCACCTGACTTGCCCTGTGGATTTGTAAAGTAAACTTGGTCAGACATCCTCCTGAAAAGATTTGAGAGGTTGTTATTAGTCAAGAAAATAAGCAATAACTTGGTATGTCTTACATGTCAGGAATTGATGGCTTAGGAATTCAGTTACCAACAAGGAATGAATAATAAAGTAATAAAGCAAAAGAGTATTAAATATCAGAAATTTTACGTTAACTTTGAAGTCATTGAGTTCTGTGTTCCTATTATTGCGAAAATGCTGCTTTGCTGATTTGAGTGTCAGGTTTGTTTTATAATAAAGGTATCTTTTAAAAAAGTATTCACATATCTTAATATCTAATACTAAAATCACATTTTTGGGAATAGTATTCATAAGTAGTAATTGTAATTAAATATAATGTTAAGTATATTATTTAAAATTTAATGATGTTTATGATATAACCACTTTGAAAAACTGTGTTGCAGTTTATTGCAAAGCTAACCATACACCTGCAGCATTTCACTCTTAGGAATTTACCCAAGAGGAATAAAAGCATATGCCCATCGAAAGACTTGCACACGAATGTTTATAGCTACTTTATTAAAAGTAGCCCCAAACGCCAGTTGCGGTGGCTCACGCCTGTAATCCCAGCACTTTGGGAGGCCGAGGCGGGCAGATCACGAGGTCAGGAGATCGAGACATCCTGGGGAACACTGTGAAACCCCGTCTGTATTAAAAATACAAAAAAAATTAACTGGGCGTGGTGGCGGGCACCTGTAGTCTCAGCTACTCGGGAGGCTGAGGCAGGAGAATGGCATGAACCCGGGAGGCGGAGCTTGCAGTAAGCAGAGATCGCGCCACTGCACTCCAGCCTGGGAGACAGTGAGACTCCATCTCAAAAAAAAAGGTAGCCCCAACTGGAAACCACCCAAATGTCTGTCATCAGTAGGATGGATAACAATGGAATACCATTTAGTAATTTTTACAAAGTGAACAGATACTTGCAACAACACGAGGGAATGTCACTGGAATTATGGAAAATAAAAAAGTTGGATACAAAAGAGTATATACTACATGACTCCATTGATCTGAAATTTTATAATAGTCTAAACTAATTTAGGATGATAGGAATCAGAAAAGTGGTTGTCTGTGAGGTGTGTCATTCACTTGAAAGGAGCATGAAAGAACTTTCTGAGATGCTGGAAGTATTTTGTATCTTGACTGGGGTGTTGCTTAGATGGGTATTTCCACTTGTCAAAACTCAGCAAATTGTGCACTTTAGATCTGTGCATTTCACTGTAAAGTTTACCTCAATTTAAGAAAGAGAGAAAAAAATTGATGTGTTTCCAAATTGTATTGTCTTCTTCACATGAAAAAAAAGTTCTATTTTTTAGAGTTCCTTTGTTTAATAATAAAAGTTATTGATACATTAGCAGCATTAGCATGACTGTCCACAAGACTGAGCCCAGTGCAATTTGTAAAGAAGATACCTGAGTCTTGGCTAGATGAAAATTATAAATACACAGAAGGAGACTGGGTTTTTTAAAATAAATTAAAGACGGCCAAGTGCGGTGGCTCACGCCTGTAATCCCAGCACTTTGGGAGGCTGAGGCAGGTGGATCACAAGGTCAGGAGATCGAGACCATCCCGGCTAACATGGTGAAACCCCGTCTCTACTAAAAATATGACAAATTAGCTGGGCGTGGTGGCGGGCGCCTGTAGTCCCAGCTACTCGGGAGGCTGAGGCAGGAGAATGGCATGAACCCGGGAGGCGGAGCTTGCAGTGAGCCAAGATAGCGCCACTGCACTCCAGCCTGGGCGACAGAGCGAGACTCTGTCTCAAAAAATAAATAAATAAATAAATAAATAAAATACATAAAAATAATAAAATAAATTAGAGACAGAATTCAAAGCCCAGGAAAGGGAAGAATTTAGTTAGGCCTGAGAAAGGCAGAGAAGAAAGGCAGTTGGAATTCCCTTGCTACTTCTGGATCCTATGGTAGAATCATTTTAGGTTGTATCATTTCTACTTTTGAACTTCCTCAAATTACCATATTTCTCCTAGGCTTCTCACCCTTCTCATTTACTATTAGCCTTTCATCCTTCTGAGGCCCTGGTACTTTACCAAAATTGTACTGAGATTGAGTCTAAGAACTTGGACCAATCACTTATCTACATGAAATAGTTAAAAGGAGTTTTAAATTTTTCCCTAAATTCCAACAAAACATTTTGGGAAAAAAGTAGCAAAAAAGAATAGTATACTTATTTGACTTTTCGGAATTCCTTTTGCTTCACAAATATATCATTCTGAATAATAATAAATATATTTCTGTCTACCTAGAAATAACCAGCGATTAGTGAAACATGCAGATAATTTATCAAAATTAATGGAATCTGCAGGATATAAAGAAGGGGAACAAATTTCTTATTGGACTTGGAAAAATAGTTTAAAATAGGTAGATATTTGCTGTTTGTGGCCTGCTATTAGTGGCCTCCTTGAAAATGATTAATTACTATGTGGAGAATATTAAAATTGTAAGGAAATAGGCTTTTATTGAAATCGTTTCTTTAAAATGTGGAATGTAATTTGCTTTGCTTAATCTGATTTTCTTTAATGTATGCATCAGCCATACCCTCATAAGTTAACTTTTCTATAGAAAAAAGTTATATTTGTGTTGCTTTCTTACTGACTAACTAAATGCCTTCTTTTGTTCAAAGATGGGTGGAACAGGACCCTAAAGAAATTCTACACTCTGTCTATGAGTGTATAGAGAAAACATGTGAGAAACTTGGACAGCTCAATATTGATATTTCCAACATAAAAGGTATTTTAATAGAATATTTTACCCACATAATAAGACTCTCTCAATCAAATTCATTAATTTATTCTTTCAGCTTATAATTGAGTGTCTATGCAGTGCCAAGCATTTCTGTAAGAACTTGAGGATACAACACTAAACAGGAAGGTTCAAGTTCTTGTCCTTATGGAGCTTTTATTTGGATGGGGGCAAGATAATAAGAGCAGACAAATATAATTTCAAATACTAAAAAGTTCCATCCAAAAAATAAAAACCAAGTGGTATGGTGGGTTGTGCCTAGAAGGGTTTGCTTTAGATTAGGTGGCCAGGAAAAGCTTTTCTGAGGATGTGACACTTTTGCTGAGCTCTCAAAGGGCAAAAGGGGTCAGTTATGTGTCTAGAAGAGTGTTTGAGGGAAAGGATGCAGCACGTACAAAGGCCCTGAAGTGGGAATAAGCCTGGGACATTTCCGGGTCAGAAAGAAGGCCAGCATGTCAAAAGAAGACTAAAAGTGTTGAGCAGTGAGAGTGGGTAGGGGGTTTCCGTAGGAGATCAAATTGTGGAAGTGGGTCAGGCTTCATCAGCCATATTTAGGATTTTGGATGTTATTCTTAGTATCATAGGGAGCCATGAGAAAGTTTAAGCAAGGTGGCAAGGGATGACTTGCAATTTCAAGGCAACTTTCTGACTGCTGTGTGGAGAGTAGATGGTAAAGGCAAAAGTGTGGACACAGGGAGACCAGTGTGGAGGCTGCTATGAAAGTCCTGAGAGAGGATGGTGGCTTGACCAATAATGGTAGCAGTGGAGGTGGAGAGAAAGGGTCATAATTTGCTGATAGACTGGATGTTGCGGTAACAGAGAGAGTAGTGGGGTTGAGGGAAGAGATTGGTCAAAGGTGATGCTTGCATTTTTGCCAGATCTCCTGGATAGATGAGGATGCCTTTTGCTAAGGAGAGAAAGACTAGAGGAAGGAGTAGGTTGTGGGGAAGGGGTGTTTGAAATCCAAACTCTTCACTTATAAAATTTCCCTGAAATAATTGCTTGAGAGTATTAGATTGTTATGAATTTCTCTGTGAAGTCCTAGTAGTTTTTTTTTGTTTTGTTTTGTTGTTGTTGTTGTTGTTGTTGTTGTTGTTTTTGAGACAGAGTCTCAATCTTGTCACCTAGGCTGGAGTGCAGTGGCACAATCTCAGCTCGCTAAAACTTCTACCTCCCAGGTTCAAGCAGTTCTCCTGCCTCAGCCTCTTGAGTAGCTGGGATTACAGGCACACACCACCATGCCCAGCTAATTTTTTTTTTGTATTTTTAGTAGAGACAGGGTTTCACCATGCTGGCCAGGCTGGTCTCGAAATCCTGACCTCGTGACCCGCCCGCCTAAGCCTCCCAAAGTGTTGGGATTACAGGCGTGAGCCACCGCGCCTGGTGAAGTCCTAGTAGTTTTAATTGAATATCTACGTTTGACTTTTCATCATTCATGTAGGGAAAAAAAAATCCAGCCACCCAAGATTGATGTAATAGCATAAAAGGTGGAAGCATAATGTGGAAGTTTGCTGTCTACTTTATAGCCTCAAATTTTCAAGTTCACCATTCAAGGGCTCTTTTTTTCCTCCTTAGGTAGTTTGACTATAGATAGAGAGATCATCAGTTGGTGGTGGTGGCTTGATTGCCATCATCTTGGCTTTGATACCATCACTCCTGAGCCTTTCCTCTGTTTGTATAAATTCAAACTCACTTAAAAAAAAAGACTACAAATCTGTAGAGTGCCTACTATGTGCCAGATGTGCTAAGGATACAATGGAGCTAATGCTTAAGTGCAGACATGTTAATCTGATAATCACAAATAAATGGAAATGCATAAAATAATAGAGTTATTTCTGTTTTTGCAGATTTTTAAAGTATAATTTGATATTTTATTAACAACTTTTAATATTGTGCACATATTAATCCTATCCTCCTTTTATCCCTATATCTAAGTGGAAGGGTTTCAACTTATTTTAGGGTTGCAGTCCTGAACTTTAGGTTAATTGTGCATTAGTGATTGTTGTTGATCATTTCCTTGAGCTGTTCTTGCAGGTCTCACAGTCTAAACAGTGGGAACAAATAATAGGTAATCAGTAGCACGCTCTGTCAAAATTACCAAAGACATAGGTAATCCAGGCAGCTTAAAGCCATGTTTAGAATGTAGAGTCCAGGGTGATTGACCATGGCTTCGACATCATTCTACCTCCCTTACAGGTAAGGTAGGCTGTGATATGTTGGCTTTCTGGACCCAGTTGGGTGCTATTCCTTTTTCTCTTGCTTTTACGGTTTATGTGAAGATGACACACAACTCCTGCCCAAGTGACTTGTCTTCCACATGCACTACCTGGTCTAAGAATTGAACAGGCAACTTCTCTATACTCCTCTGTTTCTGGCCAGTGTGAAGTCCACATCTGAGCCAAAGTGACCCAGCACTTCCATCTGTACAACTACCATCCTCTGGCCACAGAAGAGAACATCCCACAAGCTCCTACATACCAGGCCAGTTGTACTATTTTTTTTTCCCAGAAAATTTATCCAATTGGCATTGCCAAGGGCCAAGCTTTTGCTTGCCTGTGTAGAACTCTAGATCACAAACTGTTAAAGCTGTAAAGGAGACCGGGTGCAGTGGCTCATGCCTGTAATCCCAGAACTTTGGGAGGCCGAGGTGGGTGGATCACGAGATCAGGAGTTTGAGACCAGCCTGGTCAACATGGTGAAACCCCGTCTCTACTGAAAATACAAAAATTAGTCAGGCGTGCTGGTGGGTGCCTGTAATCCCAGCTACTTGGGAGGTTGAGGCAGGAGAATCGCTTGAACCTGGGAGGCAGAGGTTGTGGTGAGCCGAGATTGCCCCACTGTACTCCAGCCTGGGCAACAGAGCAAGACTTTGTCTCAAAAAAACAAAACAAACAAACAAAAAAGGCTGGGCACACAGTGGCTCACGCGTGTAATCCCAGCACTTCGGGAGGTCGAGGCAGGCGGATCACCTGAGGTCAGGAGTTCTTGACCAGCCTGGCCAACATGGTGAAACCCTGTCTCTACTAAAAATACAAAAAATTAGCCGGGCGTGGTGGCACACACCTGTAATCCCAGCTACTCGGGAGGCTGAGGCAGGAGAATCTCTTGAACCTGGGAAGTGAAGGTTGAAGTGAGCTGAGATGGCGCCATTGCACTCCAGCTTGGGCAACAAGAGCGAAACTCCAACTCAAAAAAAAAAAAAAAAAAAGGAAAAACTGTAAAGGATCTTCAGTCAACTAGACCAGCTCCCTCTATCTGCAAATTAGGGAAGGGGACTTACTGCAGGTTATGTAGCTTTTTAATGGTGGATTAGCATTAAAGCACAGCTCCCCTGACTCCTAGACCAGTGTTCTTTATCCTGAGCCACACTGATGATAATCTCACAAACCACTTCTGTTTTTATTTCTTGTATGGCAAGTAAATTAACTTTGCCAACTGAAGAGTGATATCATTTATAGTCTTACCTGACAGTCATTAAGGATTCTTCATGTCTGGTATTTCCTTGGCAAATTTCCATTTCATTGGTTTTGTTGTCCTTATCTGACAGAAGGTTTGTTGATTTCAGGTCACTAGGAGCAATGCCTCCAAAATTAAAATTAACTCTCCAACTGAGCAGCACACACTAGCCCAAGGCAATTAAATAGACTGCTTCTTTCCTTCTAGGGGTAGAGTCAGCTCTGTTTGCCTGTCACTGGGCTCAAGGAATTACAAAGTATAAAGAGTTACAGTATCAATTACAAAATATAAAGAGTTACGGCTGGGCATGGTGGCTCACGCCTGTAATCCCAGCACTTTGGGAGGCCGAGGCGGGCAGATCACCTGAGGTCAGGAGTTCGAGACCTGCCTGATCAACTTGGAGAAACCACGTCTCTACTAAAAGTACAAAATTATCTGGGCGTGGCGGCTCATGCCTGTAATCTCAGCTACTCGGGAGGCTGAAGCAGGAAAATCGCTTGAACCCAGGAGGCAGAGGTTGCGGTGAGCCGAGATCACACCGAGCCAAGATCGCTCCATTGTACTCCAGCCTAGGCAACAAGAGTGAAATGCCGTCTCAAAAAAAAAAAAAAAAAAAAAAAAAAAAAAAAACAAAAAAACAAAACCAGTTACATATTCATTCATGTGATAGAACCAAAACATAACATAAACTGTTTCAAAATTGAGAGCATAAAATTCTCAGAGATTAGATTATCTTGTATCTAAAACAATTATTTCCCTGTTAGAGAAAAGGGAAACCCACACATCCATTCCTCCACTGCCTTGCCCTACCCAACATATTCACACACATTTCTATCACCTCTTAGACTCATACTCTCAGGGGCCTCTCAGGGGTTTCAGGAAGGCACCTCGTTCTCCAAAATGTTTCCAGCAGCAGCCACATCTCATTTGCAATTTTTCTAACTCACCTCAAGTACACATATTGCAGAGCCTGTTTTAAAAAGCTTTATCAGGCCGGGCGTGGTGGCTCACGCCTGTAATCCCAGCACTTTGGGAGACTGAGGCGAGCAGATCACCTGAGGTCTGGAGTTCAAGGCCAGCCTGACCAACATGGAGAAACCCTGTCTCTACTAAAAAATACAAAATTAGCCAGGCATGGTGGCACATGCCTGTAATCTCAGCTACTCGGGAGGCTGAGGCAGAAGAATCTCTTGAACCGGGGAGGCAGCGGTCGCAATAAGCTGAGATCGCGCCACTGCACTCCAGCCCAGGCAACAACAGCAAAACTCTGTCTCAAAAAAAAAAAAAAGAAAATAAAAGCCTTATCTCTCTTCCCATATGGTATTACTTTTTGTAGCCAGAGAACCTTCCTCTGAAGCTCTTATTTTCTGTGTGTTTTTAGTTTTCTCCCAAAAAATGTGTTATACATTATGATTTGAATTTTAAAAAAGGATGCATCTCATCCATAATTCTACAGAGACAACAATTATTAACATCCTGGAGTATTTTCAAAGGCTCTTTTTTCTAAGGTATATTTTCTTAACTGCGATTATAACTTCACACGTAATTTTAAGAAAAATTAACCAGAGATTTTGAGTGTAGATTTTAACTAGTTTAATTTTACTACTGACGTTCAGTGTAGAGAAAAGTGCCCCCAAAGAGAATATGTGGGTAAAGTATGAAGCTGGTAAATGCAAGAGTAATACAATATATGATAATGGTTATGATATCCGTAAATGAAAGACTTTGAGGCCAGGAAATACATGTTTTATGCATGTGACTTTCATATTATCTTAAATGGTGCACATGAGGAGGAGTGGAGAATTATAAAACCTGAATGTGTTATTCCAAGAAAGAAGGAATTAAAATTAGGAACCATTAGGAATGGCACATGTGCTGAGATTAGCAGTCAGAAACGTTTTCTTTAAAAAACAGAGGATTTTAGGGTAGGAATGACAAGACACTGGAACATTGAAAAAGTTCGGAGATAAGTTCACACATAAGACTTGTGTGCCCTGGGGAGAAATAGGTAATAAAGACATGTTTGTGGCCGGCAGAGAATCCTGGGAAGCTGTTTCACTGGACTTTGTCTGCAAGCAAAGCAATTTTACTTGGCATGAAGGAATCCAATTAAGATAGAAGAGAAAAAAGGAATGCCCAGGGAGGAACCCGTGACTGAAGAATCAGATTGAAATACCTCTAGATTAGATTCTGAAGAAAAGTTAGAATGATCCAGTAAAGACAGGTAGCATGAGAGGCGTAGAATAGTTACTCAAGGATTGTGAATAAGAAAGCAGCCAGCTTATTGATGGTAAAATTAACATAGTGAGGAGGAATAGGAGATTTTAGTTGACCATGAGTTCATTTTGATCCCATGTTGTAAAGTTGTCACACACACAAAAAAATCACATTCACAGTATGTGCCCATAGAGCTGCTGCAGAATTCCTTTATTTGCCCTGCTTAGCTCAGTCCCATTCTCTGAAACTGTTACTCTACTCTCTTCTCAATAATGATGACCAAGGCAGCAGCAGTAGGTAATATTTATTGAGTGCTTACTGTGTACCAGGCATCTGTTTTAAAATACATTGACACCTCACTGTAACCCTGATTCCTCACTGTAACCCTGTAAAGTTGGAACTATTATTCTCTCCATTTCACAAGACACAAAACTGAGACCCAGAGTCACACTGCTAGAAAGCACAGGAATTGGAATTGGATTCCCAGCTATCTGGCCTCAGAGCCTGAGCTCTACTGAATGGTGCCCCAAACTCTTGCCCTGTTTTGGCAGATAACCTTACCTCCTGCTTCACGGAGAAAGTTGAGGCTCTGCGGCCTTAAATCCTCACCTTCCTGTTCCTGTGCTTAATATCTGGATCTCCTGCCAACATTCCTTCATCACAAGGGCAGCAATAGCCTTCTGCCCTACTTGGAACTCCTCCCTCCACTTGCGCTGGTAATCCATCCTCTCCTGTCACTACATCAGTCAGAACCAAGTCCCCATTGATTCCCAGCCCCATCTATCCCCTCATTCTCCTTTCTGTTTATTTACTTTTATAAACATTTTTGTCTTACCCAGAATCTCTTCCCTGTACCCAATGCCTCTAAATTTCTTTGGAGTAGAATCTCAATCATCTTTGTATCTCTAGAAAAGATTTAATAACTATATGTATATCTATATATAAACTTTTATTTTCGATACAGAGGGTACATGTGCAGGTTTGTTATGTAAGTATATTGCATGATGCTGAGTGCTGAGGTTTGGGGTACAGATCCCGTGACCCAGTTAGTATACCACCCAATAGGTAGTTTTAGAAAAGATGTTAAATAAAGTAAGTCAATCCGCATTGGATAAATAGTATTAGAACAAGGGAGCTGATGGTTCCGCCTCAGCTCTGTGCTGGTCAGAACATTCCTAGAGTATTGTGTTTTATTCTGGGTGTACAATTTGAGTGATGTGGACATATACTTGCATGTTCCTAGGCGTGGTGATAAAGGGACTTTAAACCATGCTGTGTTTAGGCAGGGTCAGCTGAAGGAAATTGGATTGTTTAGCCTACACAGCAGAAGACTTGAGGTACAAAAGAGCTGCTTCAAGTTTTTGAAAGACTGGCATGTAGAAGGATTACCCTTACTCTATATATTTCCAAAGAATATGACTAAGATCGGGAGGTGGAAGCTACACAGAAAATGATTTTTTTTTTTTGAGATGGAGTCTCGCTCTGTCACCCAGGCTGGAGTGCAGTGGCCCAATCTTCGCTCACTGCAAGCTCCGCCTCCCAGGTTCATGCCATTCTTCTGCCTCAGCCTCCCAAGTAGCTGGGACTACAGGTGCCCACCACCACACCCAGTTAAATTTTTTGTATTTTTAGTAGAGACGGCGTTTCACCATGTTAGCCAGGATGGTCTCGATCTCCTGATCTTGGGATCAGCCCACCTCGGCCTCCCAAAGTGCTGGGATTACAGACGTGGCCGGCCACAGAAAATGATTTTTATTTTTATTTTTATTTTATTTTTTTGGGACAGGATCTAACTATGTTGCCCAGGCTGGAGTGCAGTGGCACCATCATAGCTCACTGCAACCCCAAACTCCTGGGCTCAAGCAATCCTCCTGAGTAGCTGGGACTACAGGCGTGCATCACCATACCGCCCTAATTTTTAAAATTTTTTTGTAGAAACAAGGTCCCACTATGTTGCCCAGGCTGGTCTTGAACTCCTGGGCTTAAGGAATCCTCCTGAGTAGCTGGGACTAAAGGAACACACCACCACACCTAGGTAATTTTTTTTTTTTTTTTTTTTTTTTTTTTTTTTTTTTT
>NW_012110519.1:937829-960450 GCF_000951045.1 Mandrillus leucophaeus
CCCAGGCTGGAGGTCAGTGGCGCAATCTTGGCTCACTGCAACCTCCGCCTCCTGGGTTCAAGTGCTTCTCCTGCCTCAGCCTCCTGAGTAGATGGGATTACAGGCACACGCCACCACACCTGGCTGATTTTTTGTATTTTTAGTAGAGACAGGGTTTCGCCATGGTGGCCAGGCTGGTCTTGAGCTCCTGACCTCAGGTGATCCACCTGCCTCGGCCTCCCAAAGTGCTGGAATTACAGGTGCAAGCCACCGCGCCAGGCCATCTGGATAATTTTTAAAAATTTTTTATAGAGACTGGGTTTTGCTATTTTGCCCAGGGTGATTTTGAACTCCTGGGCTCAAGCAATCCTCCTGCCTCAGCCTCGAGTGGCTAGGACTACAGTTGTGCACTACCACATCTGGCTAATTAGTTTATTTCTTTGTAGAGATGAGGTCTTGCTACGTTTTCCAGTCTGGTGGATTTACAAAAAGAAGAAAAGCACCAAAGTTGTCCAATAGAGATTGCTCTGCCTTGAGAGATGTAGTGAATATCTTGTCACTAGAAGTGCTGTCTGGATGGTCATATGCCAGGTGATTCTAGAGAAGATTTGAGCTTAGAAAGTATTTTTTGTTATACAGCCTTTAAGGTCTGTCCTGATCTTAAATTCTGGAAGAGCTGGATCCTTTAGCCCAGTGTGTTCTAGCCAGGATGCACATTAGAATCACCTGGGGAAGTTTTAGGACCCCCCCATAGCAATGCTCACATCCCATCCCAGGTCAGTTAAATTGGAATGTTTTGACCAGGGCTTGGGCATTGGTACTTTTTAAGAGCTCCTCAGTTCATCCTGGCTAACACAGAGATACCCTGTCTCTACTAAAAATACAAAAAATTAGCCAGGTGTGGTGGCAGATGCCTGTAGTCCCAGCTACTCGGGAGGCTGAGGCAGGAGAATGGCGTGAACCTGGGAGGTGGGACTTACAGTGAGCCGAAATCGCGCCACTGCCCTCCAGCCTCCAGCCTGGGCCACAGAACGAGATTCCGTCTTTAAAAAAAAAAAAAAAAAAAAGATTGATTTTGTTGATTCTAAAGTACAATCAAGTCTGAAAACCTCCAATTTAGCTCAAGCAAGCTGAATTGAGTAAGATAGTGTGATAGTGTGGGTTAGTGTTTTTTTACATTAAATACAGTACTTGTACTTGTTTTATGTAGGTCAGTGTAATGTAAATGCCATTATATATTATATTTATGCCTGATTCAAATTCTTATGTACTGTGACATATTAAATACAGGAATAAAACTGAATTTCTAACAAATCATAAGGATGCTCAGCATAAAGGATTTTGTCCATAGCTATTTTCTTAAAATGTAGGCATGTACATGCACGCACACACACACGCACACACACACACACACACAAATGCACACACATAAGGAGGAAAATTTCTTGTAGCATTTGGTAAACAATTGAATGAGTTGATTATTGGTCTGCTCAGAATAATAAATTGGGTATTATAAATTTGCAAAGTTATTGCATTCCTTAAAGCAACCAGTGTGCCTTTTATTTGGGTATTGATCTGGGTCCATGTCATTGTGTGCTAGTAGTAAAGCTGGAAGGAGTATGTAGAAATGAAAAGAAATACTTGGCATTGAGTATTGACTTTTTCTGGAGCCACTCAAAGAAAATAAACGAATCACTACAAATATTTCAAATATTTTTTTGATTTGTTATGTTTAGTTGCGTCTCTAGTAAGATGAGAGCTATTCTCCTGAAGTAGTTTCCTACTTGTTAAAATTTCGACTTCCTTCTGTTTAACTTTCTCTTTAAAGCTATTGGTGTCAGCAACCAGAGGGAAACCACTGTAGTCTGGGACAAGATAACTGGAGAGCCTCTCTACAATGCTGTGGGTAAGCTGTCATGCATGGATGTCAAATGTAGGGCCTTTCTTCACATTGCAAATGTGGTCATGTTAAAATATCTTGCTAAAAAAGCATTTAGTTGCCAGGCGTGGTGGCTCACGCCTGTAATCCCAGCACTTTGGGAGACTGAGGTGAGTGGATCACAAGGTCAGGAGTTCAAGACCAACCTGGAAACCCCTTCTCTACTAAAAAATACAAAAATTAGCCGGGTGTGGTGACACACGCCTGTAGTCCCAGCTACTTGGGAGGCTGAGGCAGGAGAATTGCTTGAACCTGGGAGGCAGAGGTTGCAGTGAACTAAGACCTTGCCATTGCACTCCAGCCTGGGCAACAGAGTGAGACTCTATCTCAAAAAAAAAAAAAGCAAAAAAAAAAAAAAGCATGCAGTCATGGTCCCTATAACCTTGATGGGATGGGCAGAAGAGTCTGCTAAGAAATTGACTGCTGTATATTTACCATTTTTGGATCATACATATTCACATATTATATGTGAATTAACTCTCCTATGCTCTCTCCTCTTGCTGATTGTCTTACAAATGGGCAAATGTTTGCCAAATTGTTTTGACATCTAAAAGAGATCTTACCTCCTTACCCTCAAAAAATTGAAATAACGTATGTTCACAGTCATTTTTCTACAAAGTACTTGTGTGTTTGTCTTTCCATCTAGGAATCTGAATTCTTCTTGTAAGGTTATAAAAATAGAATATTCAAATTTTAGCTGCTTCTGCTACACATGTGGCTATTTGAGCAGGGATTAAAAAGTCCAAGATCTCAAATATACCACTTTTAGGTATCACAACTTATTAGGTGTAAATGATCCTAAGTATATTTTAGCATCATTATTAGCATATGACAGTTGTTGAACACTGAATGACACGACCGCTTCCTAAAAGGAAAATTTTGTTCTAAATTGCAATCACTAAAAGACGTCATTGTGTCAGATAGCAAAGCACAATTTTTTATCAATAAAATATTAGGTTGTGGGGTGGGGAATGGAATCAGAAATTATCAGAGAGGGGACAATTTTGGGAGAATAATCTTTATTAAAAGTTAAAGTAATGTTATCGTATTATAGGAAAGCATTTACTATGTTTTCTACATTTATGATAAAATAAATTCTCAAAAAATTTGAAAGAATTACAACTAAAGATCCTTTTAGTACATCTTTTTCTGTACTGTTTTTTTTTTTTCTTTCTTTTTTTATTGAGACAAGGGTCTTGCTGTCGCACAGGCTGGGGTGCAATGGCACAACCTTGGCTCACTGCAACTTCTGCCTCCTGGGTTCAAGCAATTCTCCTGCCTCAGCCTCCCAAGTAGCTGGGATCACAGGCGCCCACCACCACGCCCAGCTATTTTTTTTTTTTTGTATTTTTTAGTAGAGATGGGGTTTCACCATGGTGGCCAGGCTGGTCTTGAACTCCTGACCTCAGGTGATCCACCTGTCTCAGCCTCCCAAAGTGCTGGGATTACTGGTGTGAGCCACCACGCCCAGCCAAAAGTACATCTTTTAAATGTTTATTTTGTTCTCATTCTCATGAGTAGTTCATTTTGAATATAAGTAAGACAAATGACTAGTATTTAGGAGAGTATCCTTTGATAGATCAGTGTTAGCTAATTTCCTGAACTAGTTAAGGTTTTACTTTCTTTTGTTTTCTTAATGAAAGGAAGAGCCTACTCAGGCAAACCAGAAAGTTCCAGTTAAATTCTGAGCTTTTTTTTTTCTTTTCTTTTTTCTTTTTTTGAGACAGAGTCTTCTCTTTCACCCAGGCTGGAGTGCAGTGGCACAGTCTCGGCTCACTCTACCTCCCAGGTTCAAGTGATTTTCATGCCTCGGCCTCCCAAGTAGCTGGGATTATAGGTGTGCACCATCACGCCCGGCTAATTTTTGTATTTTCAGTAGAGACAGGGTTTCACCATGTTGGCCGGGCTGGTCTCAAACTCCTGACCTCAGGTGATCTGCCCACCTTGGCACGCCTGGCCAGTTCCAGTTAAATTCTAAACACTGAATTGTAAAAATGGAACTTTGGACTTTGAATTGTTATTTTTCAAATAATGCAACTAGGTAAGCTGAAGTTACTCTTACAGTAAAGATTCAAGTAAATGTTTTACTAGAAAATCTTTCTGTGATGTGCTTATTTACTTATTTCCTTCTCTTCTGCCTGTGTCTCTCTGCACCCCTCCCCCATTCTATGTGCTTTGCAGTATTAATTCAAATGTTCATAGAATATGAGGAACTCTTTTCTTCTATCCTGAGCTACATGCATGTTTTGAGAACATCTTACATGTTTGATGTTATCCTGGGTACTATAAAAGATACAAATTATATTGGCTGTTTTTGTAAGCACTTTATAATCTAGTTTTGGAAAGGAAAAACTAGATTAGGGAACAATCCATAAAACAAAATTAGGGAATAGTTGATAAATCATGTGTTGATAAGTTGAATAGGAATTAGAGCAAGTACATATCAGTATGGATTTTGAAATTTTAGCATACTTTTCACAGTGGAGGTTGAACTCCACTTGGGCCTTGAAGCATATGTTGGATTGCATTAGGAAAAGAGAAAATTGAGGAATAATGTGAACAAGCTATGAAGGTGAAAATGTGTACACATATTTTGCCAGAGTAAAGAAATGGATGAGTTTCACGCATAGGTTGACTCATTTTTTTATTTTTAGTAGAACTAGCAGTGATAATAATACTCAGTAAGTGCTAACTGCTATTACTTTGGGATTGTGCTAAGTATTTTACCCATATTATTTAATCTCACTGACCCTGTGAAACAGATTTTACTACCCCTATTTTATAAATTAATTGTGGAAAAGCTCAATAACTTGTCCAATGGCATGTAGTATAAGTAGAGTAAAACCACAGTTTAAACATGAACACCCTCCAACCTCAAAGCTTATGTTCTAATTTGGATAGATGGGGGTTGGTGAGGATATAGAGGGGGCTGAAAGCCATGCAGTGTAGTGTAGACTTAAAGCACGGGGCAGCTTGAGGCAAAACAGATGATAAAGGAGAGTTTAGCCATCCCATGATGGTGGAATGGGTCGTTTCAAGCGCATCAGTATGCTGAGAACAGCCAGAAAACCTGGATGAAAATGAAATAAAATTCTGAAGAACTGGAAGTCTACCAAGACAGTGAGGAGAGGAGGAAAGCCCAGAGATGTAAGCCTAGCACTTGGTGTTGCTTATCTCCTAGAGATACCAGTAGGTTCTGAAAGGAGTATCTGACAGGTCCATAAAGATAAGGAGGCAAAAGGTGGAGTCAAGGGCTGCCAAGGGTCGGGATGAGTATTGGTAAAATCCCAGACTTTGAACTGGAACTGTGAAAGGTCAAATTCTGAAAGTGAGGTAGACTGAAAACAAAGCAACCCTCACAAGAATTGAAGCACAGATTCAAATGATCTTTAACGCTAATTGGATTAAGATGATCTGAGATTGCTAGTGCTAGTGGCCTAACTTCCTTTCAGAAATAAAAGTAAATCCTTTCTGGAAGAAGACAACATCAATTAGAGCCTCAAAAAATCTCTAGAATTTTTCATATGCATTATCTAGTTTTCTATTTAAAAAAAAGCATGCATACAAAACAAAACGTGACTGAAAAGCAACAGAAACAAGTGACATTAGAAACAAACTCAAGAAATTCAGATACTAGAGTTTTTAGACTTTAAAATAGCCATAATTAATATGTTCAAGGAATTAATTGACAAGATTGAGATTGATAATCTTGGCAAATAATTGAAAGTGCATTTTAAATGGACATTCTAGAACTGTATTAAGAACTCAATTGATGGGGTTTTACCATCAGAGGAGACATAGCTGCAGATGAATTTGTGAGCTGGAAGATGAATCAGAACTGCAAGAGAGAGTAAAATATTTAGACTGAAGCACAGAGAAACAAAAGTTTAGAAAATGCACAAAAGAATGTAAGAGAAATACAGGAAAAGGTGAAGAAGTTTAATATGTTTGTAATTGGACTTCCAGAAGGAAAGGAAAGAGAAAAAACAAGGCAGAAATAACATTTGACAGATAATGGGAGAAAGTTTTTCAAAACTGATGAAAGATGCCAAGCTGTAGATTCAATAAGCACTATAATCCCTAGGCAAGATGAATATACAGAAGACCATACTTACGCTGGGATATGAAGATATAAAGTTTTGAAGTAGCCTGAGGAAAAAAGATATGTAAACTTCAAAAAGAGTGACCCTAAGACTTTCAGCTAAGTTATCAATGGAAACAAAGGAAGTCAGAATGCAATGGAATGAAACCTTTAAAGTACTCAAAGAAAGTAACTTCCACATACAGTTCTATATCCAGTGAAAAAATTATTAAGAAATGAAAGTGAAATATACTAGGAGTTGGTGAGGATATAGAGGTCACCAAAAGCTATGCAGAGTAGTGTAGACTTGATACACTAGGCAGCTAACCCATTGTCTTAGTCCATTCAGGCTACTATAACAAAATACCCTAGATTGGATAATTTATAAACAACAAAAATTGTATTGTTTATACATTGGATAGGGCATAAAGAGGAGGGAGAAAATAAAGCAGGCCTGTGAGATTTTCAGCCTGAGAGAACAGAAGGAAATTAAATAATATTTAGGGGGTACCAAACTGAGAGAAAAAATGGCCTTGTTTTGGACAAGGTGAGTATTGGACTTGTAATAGAAGCTAATTTTGGGCAATGAGAAATTAGATGGTTCCAAATGTAGACTTGGAAATTGATAACATAGATGTGATAATCTCAATTTATTATAGATGAACTCACTATAGTAATTAATGTAAAATTAATTCAATGAAAGAATAGGTGCCTTTCTGTGTTCCAGGTTTTGTGATAACCCTTGGCATATAGTGACAAACCAGGAAGACCTTGTACTTGCCTTTGTGCTACAGAAACTAAGGATGGGAGTTTGGAAGCTAGAAGGAGAAAGGGAAATAGGAAAGGAGGAGAGCCACTAAGAAATAACAAGGATAGATTCTGCCTCCAGTTATATTTCATCCAGGAAAACACTGAAGTGTCATATCTCCATGTAGGTCTTCAGTTGAAAATATCAACATAATATTAAATCTTCAGCAGTTTTATTCTAAAGCAACACAAGGTAGGATGAATGGAAACAATGAGATTTTCACATATATTTGTCTTTGAACTTCTTTTGCTTTGTTTGTATCACAGTCTGTGGGTTTTATACTTTTTTCTCTGTCTCAGTTCATGCTGCTTTAACAAAAATATCATAGGCTGGGTGGCTTATAGAGTAGAAATTTATTTCTCACATTTCTGGAAGCTAGAAGTTCAAGATCAAGGTGCTCACCCATCTGGTGTCTAGTGAGGACCTACTTCCTGGTTTGCAGATGACTGTCTTCTCATCCTCATATGGCAGAGAGTGATAAAAAGAAAGCAAGCTCTCTCCTCTTTTAATGAGGGTACTGATCTCATTAATGAGGGCTCCACCCTCATGACCTAATTTACCTCTCAAAGGTCCCGTCTCTAATACCATCATATTAGGAGTTAAGATTTTAACATGTGAATTTGGAAGAGACATGTACATTCAGTCCATAGCATTCTCTTTGTATGCTTTCTTCTTTCCTTGTCTATTTCTCTTGTAAATCTCTGTAACTCTAGGCCTGTCCTTCTCCTCATTTCTCTGTCTTACTAAATTATACAACAGATGATATATGCATATATATAGCTGTATGTAAATATATATATATTTTAAATAGAGATAGGGTCTCACTGTGTTGAGTAGGCTGGTCTTGAACTCCTGGCCTCAAGTGATCCTCCCATTTCGGCCTCCCAAAGTGCTGGGATTACAGGTGTGAGCCACCATGCCCGGCCAGATGAGCAATATTTATTACAAACAAGCATATAAGAGGAGCACCTTATGTTTCCCTTTTTAAAAACTTCTACATGGCCTCCTTTCTTTATGGCCCAGGGATACTTGATAAGCAGTAATTCACTCACCCCCACTACAGTAACAGAAAACCCAAGATAGGAGAACTTCAGGATATCATTGTTGGCCATGGCATAGGCTTGATGAAGGTTAAGACCGAGAAGGGCTATTTGATTTTGCTTGCAATAAAGGTATGTTCGTTTATTGACATCTTTTCTATCAGATACGATTATAAACAGAAAAAAATTTAAATGGGTCCATTGAGGAACAGATGGCCTAATTTACAAGTTCTATATATTTTTTAATTCTGTGATTAACAAGGTAAACATTAATGTGATATCTAAAATGGGGAAATGTCACTTTGCATCACTGCTTCCCAGCCACTGTGCCATGATGCAGGCATTTACAATAATGACCTCATTGGTGGATCAGCAAGAGCTTTGTGGCCCTGGATCTGAAGCAGGCCTTGGGCTTCTCTTGCCTCTTTTCAGTTATCTGAGTCCTCCTGGTACTTCTCTCTCTCCCTTTTAGCATTATCTTCAATATTCCCTTCCACAGGGTTTCCTCTACCCACCCATTTTTCTAAGCCTTTTCCTTCCAAACGCAGCTTTTATTAATGGTCTATATAACTGGTTGTCTTCTAACTATTATTGAAAAAGTAATTAAGCCACAGATTCAATTGATCAGAAAGCACGAAACTACCCAAGTAGTTAAAATGTGAAGTGGGAGAAGGCTTGAATCAGTGATGTTTAGTATGTTTACACATACATTTTATTGATGCTATCAGGGAAATGTTCTGTCCAAACTTTAAAGGCCTAGCTGTATTTCCCCCTAATTGGCCAAGTTTGCTCACTCACCACTGCAGTTGATTGGTATGCATGATAAGTATAGAGCAATATGACCCTCACTCTGGTAGCTTTCTGTAAAGCACAATTCTTGATTTAATATAAAAATACCATTAATAGGCCGGGCGTGGTGGCTCACGCCTATAATCCCAACACTTTGGGAGGCCAAGGTGGGTGGATCACCTGAGGTCGGGAGTTTGAGACCAGCCTGACCAACATGGAGAAACCCCGTCTCTACTAAAAATACAAAATTAGCTGGGTGTGGTGGTGCATGCCTCTAATCCCAGCTACTCAGAAGACTGAGGTAGGAGAATTGCTTGAACCCAGGATGCAGAGGTTGCAGTGAGCTGAGATTGCACCATTACACTCCAGCCTGGGCAACAAGAGTGAAACTCTATCTCAAAAAAAAAAAAAAAAAAAAAGAAAAGAAAAAAGGAAACCATTCATAGTAGGGACTAATCCAGCAAGGCAAGAGTCCCTGGCTTAACACTTAGTATATTAAAGAAAACCACCCACAAAAAATATTTCATTGTCCCTGAAACATTTTTCTATATTTAAATGGTAGTGCAAACATTTTTTTGCTAAGATGTTGGATTTAAAGTTCCCAATGGCACACATAACTCTTTATGCAGAGTGTTGCAATTTTAAAGATTGGTTATCGTTTTTACATTTGTTTTCACATACTGGTTAACAGTAGGCCAATTATTAAACCTATGTGATCATGAGTTGAGATCTGAACCTTGAGCTCAGTCCTTTTATCTTTTCTGGAACTGGCTTATGTTTCAAAGAATCAGCAGAAAAGAAAACCATAGATGACAAACCACCTAAAACTCCCAAGCACACTTAACTTTAGACAATAAAGTATGGTTTTTTTTTTTAATTGGTTCTTTGTGGGAGGTTTTTCACTTTTGTAAAATCTAGAATTTTCAGCTCTATTAAGATCCACTTATTTGCCTTTAAAAAAAATTCCATATTACAGGATTCTTTGAAAACCTTACATCTCCCTCAATCCTGGATAAAGAAATACTGCTGTATTTTGGAGTGACTGAATTATTCAAATCTGTCCAAATAAAAAGAAACTGATTTAGTTTTCAACTTTGAGTTCTCCAATCTTTAATAATCATTTTTATCCCGTTAAGACTGTGACGTCATCATGGCTATACCTACCTAGAGGTTTAATTCTAGATTCAGGCTCTGGGTTCAGATCCTAGCTTTTCCACTTCCTACCATTCTGTGCCTGTTCCCTTGAGAGTTAAACTGGGGAGACGAAAAGTGTATACCTTATAGGCTTGAGGTGTAGATCAGTGCGTTAATCCATGTAGGATACTTAAGCCAGGGTCTGACAGATTCTAAGGCTTCAGTAATTGTTAGCTAGGGCCACTGTTCTGAATTGGCTGATAGCTTTTTTCATCCAGTAATGCCAGATGAAATGATTGGTTTATACATGACAGGTGTTCCTAGGGGAAATGCAGAGCCTACCTGGGATCACCCACACTCAAGTCAGTCATTGATATTTTGGCATTTTATACCCAAGAGCTGAAATTGGCTTTAGCCCCTGCCTTTTGGCATATATGTAAATCAATTTTTCCTCCCCAACTCTCTGGTTTACTTTTGGCCCCACCTGTTTCTGAGAATGAAGGTGAGGGGCAGCCATCAATATAGTCTCTTCCACCTTGCAAATGACCACTTACCCAGCTTAATTAATAGCTTAGCTTTTGACAAATAGTAAAATGCCATAACTAAATCTGTTTTACTATCATGTCTCTTGTGGGAGAAACAACCCCGTAACACTTTGTGTAACTGTCAGCAGTCTGTGCTTAGGATGTGTTCCGTAACCTGGAGCCTCACCTTCACCTCACTTCCTATCACCCTAGCAGCTCATGACAGACCATTTCAGAGAAGATTTATTATTTGTCTTTGTTTCTAGTCAACTGGAAATCAGTTAGATGATTTTAGTGGGTTTTTTTTTTTCACTGTGTTTTGTTTTTCCTTCTATTGTTATGACTAATGAAACACTGGAAATTTATGAGGTTTTATTATTCTAAATATTTTAAAAATAATTTATTCCTCTGTACTGTTTGTTACTATGTCACTAACTCTAGTCCACGGGGATTGAGGCAACTACATTTATCTTCACTCTTCAAACTTTTTGTTTTTTCCAGAACAAACTAAATCTACCAGACAGATTGGATGTGACTATTTAATACAAATAAGTTCAGATCGTCCAAGTTGTTTTTATTAACTTACTTATTTGGTGGGCTTGACCATTTAATTCCGCTTTACTTGGTGTAGATAAGGGGAGGGATATACCTTCTAGAAGTGGGCTGTCTAGTGTTCTGACTCCCTAGCATCTATTTTCCTTCTATTTTTTTCCTAATTACTTTGGAAGTTAGCAATCCCCTGTTCCCTCTAGACACGTTGCTCCCTTCTGTGGAGGTGCCTTTTACTCCCAGCTGTCTTACCAGGAAAGTGCTTTCTTGGGGACCTGCCTTCCCAAAACAGCCCTTTCATGTCTTAGTGCAGATGGTCACAACACAGACTGTAGCATGCTCCTTGCCATTCCTTTCTAACATCCCCTAGGATTGTGCTTCCTCAGTACACCATCCATCATTTCAATTTAGTGGTTGAATGAATAGTCGATTACCACCTGAGCCACTTTTCTAATTAGGATGCATATATGTTGCCAGGTAGAGAAGAGTCATCCTAAACAAGAAGCAGGTATTTACCTGTCTTCATCCAAATGAAAATATTATTGAATCAGAGATTCATACTGGACATCCTTTGTTCCCTTTCTGCTCCCCACCTCTTCCTTTTCTTTTTCTACACTCCAGTGTGTAGAAAAATGTTCATTCTGACGAACTTGCCCAAGTGATCTATCATTTCCTACATGGTCAACAAGAGACCTTGAACCTGGCCATCTCTAGCATGAATTGCCCTTATTTCTTCTAATGCTCCAGCTGCTCCAGTTTCTCCTGGCCCTTCAGTTCCAGTTGCCGTTGTTCCCTCTGGCTCTTCAGTTCCAGCTGCTGGTACTTCCTCAGGTATTGGTGCTCTGGCTATTGCTCACTTCCCAGCCTCCCAAGTCCTATATGTTGGGGGAAATTGACTTCTGCTGCCAGATCTGGATCTGTCATTCCTTTTGATTGTTCTCAGAGATTACCTACACAAGGGGCTTAGTCCTCCAGCTTGGGAGTCTTCTCTTTGGCTTTGGTCTCTTCTGCAAATCTAATTCTGCCGTCTTAGCTTCTTTAATGAGTTTTCTAATTTTTTTGTTCTTAATTCAATTAATTTTGAGCATTTGTGAATTGCTTGGTAGTGTACCAAACACTGATAGTTTTCTCTTTGGCAGTTTTACTAATGCATTCCATGTATTCTAACTGCCTTAACGTCTGGCTATAAAAACAAAGTAATTCTTACGACAGCTTTCTATGATCATGGAACAATGGAAGGAGAAAGACTTTAGAGACCATCTAGTCCAGCCTCCTTATTTTATATTTACAGAATCCAGACCAAGAAGGGTAAAATGAATTGCCTAAGTCACATAGCTTATTGTTGGCAAAGCCAAACATTGAATTTTGGTCTCCCTGATTTCACATCCAGTGTTTTGATTCTTTGTGGTGAGGATTTAACTCTGTGTTTACCGCTATTGTCAGTCATAGCTGCAAACTTTCAAGTGAGGAATAAAGTGCCTAAGTGGTCCTTGCTAATAAACAATAGAATCACAGGGCCACTGGGACTTAATCGGGGGGTTCTTTTAGATTTTTTTTTTATTTAACAAATAATTGGAACACACCTAGTATTTTAAAGAACATGGTCTTCAAAAGATGAAAAGAGTTTCTCCCGGGAGGCGGAGGCTGCAGTGAGCCGAGATTGCGTCACTGCACTCCAGACTGGGCCACAGCACGAGACTCTGTCTCAAAAAAAAAAAAAAAAAAAAAAAAAGAGAGCGAGAGAAAGAGAAAGAAAAGAGGTTCTCATATTTTAGTTTTATACTGAATTACTTGAGATACTTTTAACAAAAGTACAGAGGCTCAGAGCTCAGGCCTTGCCTAGACCTGCAGTCAGAATCATGCAAGGTAGGGCCTGGATTTTAAGGTTTTCCAGGTAGTCATGGTATGCTTTAGAGGAAATAACCACTGCTGTGAAGTCTAGCAGTGTTTCTCAAAATGGGGCACCTATTTAAAATTCAGATTTCTGGGCCTCATTCCCAGAACTTCTATCCTAGAATTTATGGGGATGGAGCCCATCTTTAAGTTCCCTTGTGAATGTTATATCCATTAAAATATGAAAAAACACTGGTCTAGAATATTTTAAGTCATTAACCAAAAAAGCCTAGAGTAGTGGCTTTCAAATGTATTTGTTCATGCCCCTTGGTAAGAATTGCATTTTACATAATGATTCGGCAAATCCACATAACTAAAACAAAAGTTTCACAAATCAATATTTATCTTACCCAGTGCAGTGAACTCTGATATTTTCCATTCTAATTCATCCTATTTCAATTTTTAAAGTAGGCAATCAAAACTCACTAAATTCATTTTTAAACTCATAGCTCACTGTAGTTTGAAACACTGAGTATTGAGATGTGCTTGTTAATTCTACCTATCATAGATTTAAAACTTTTCTAATTCTTCTACTTTTTCTAGTTATTTCTGTAAGCCAATAACACCTGCTAGGATTGCTTACCTGTAAGGAAGGTCCACTTTTGTCACAGTGTAAAAGTAGACTGCCCTTGTTCCCTGGACATGGGAGATCTTGCCACCTCCATGATGATGTCACTAATGGCTTATATCAATCACAGTGTAAATAATATAAAATTCTATTTCAACTAAATGAAATTTAAAGCAGGGAGCATTTCTTTTGCTCATGGAAGCAGCAGTCCAAGGGTAGCTAAGTTCAGGTGCTGTTTGATTCCAGACTCAGACAGTATCACCTGCATCCCCCTCAAGCCTGCCTTTTCTGGGATGGCTCCTGATGTGGCATATTCAACTCTCCCTTCATGAGGGCAGCAGGCCCAAGCCACACACTGCCAAGGTCAACTGAGAAGAGGGACTCTTGCAGACTGAGCACAAATCTTTTTGACCACATGTTATCTCCTGATCCAGTCACTGGGATCCAGACCCATTCCTGGAGCTGGGAGTAAGATCAAATCTCAGGCACACTACATGGCTGAGGATGAGGGCGGACCGATTTCCTAAAAAGAATTCGAAATACCTCTCCCCAACAGATGCAGGAGGAGTAGATACTGGACAGCAAATGCAGACGTTATCTATTATAGGCCATCTATTTTCATGGTCTTTCTCTTTTCCCTCCTGTTTTCTTGGTTGTGATGAGTCTTTTCTTGCTGCTTTTCCCACCTACAGAAACCAGTATCTTGTCCTGAAGTCCCCAGTTTCAATCTTGTGGGAAGTAGCCACTGTCAAAATGAAGTGCAGGGCTCTCCAGGGAAATGACAGCATAAGTAATTAGAAAGAATTGATTAACATTTACTACAGGAAATAACTGCTTTTTAATGAAGAGAATGGAGTAATAGAGAAGAGTTAACCAAACTACACAGTGATTGCTACCATTCAAATATGTGGTAGTGGGCAAGCTTGCATAGTCTTCCCTGGAGTCCTTTAAATAGACTATGAGACTGAGTCTTTTCGGGAGGTATCTGAGCAGTCAGTGTCCTAAAAATATCAAATGACCACAAATAGATTAAAAGTTATCAAAGTTTAAGTACAAAACTTAAATCTGGCAAATAAAATTCAGATGATTCTATTGGCTGCCTTTCACAATTACTTTATGTACTATTTAATGTTTCCTCTTCCTCAAGCCTACTATCATGAAGCAAAATAGAAATCCTTTCCACCAGGGGGTTAGAAAGTAGATAATAGCTACTTAGTAAAGATAATGTTGATCCATTAAAATGGAGATTTTTTTTTTCTATAGTCCAGCAGAGAGAAAGAATGGTGCCTTTAAAAGTATTCTAACGATTCCGGGTCTAGCATACTTGGAAAGATTTCAATGTAAATAAGCATTTTATATATAACAGACGGAATCTTTTGTTTCCTCAATAATAGAATCAAGTTCTCTACTTTGTCTTTGTCACAAATTGCTCCCTAGTTTGTTAAGATGCACACTTTATATATGGTATGATGATCCTGGGTTTTGCATTTTGTGCTACCAACTAGCCTGCCTAGCTTTTAGATATTCTCTGGCCTCATGTGTGCTTAGAAAATCTATATTCCAAATATTTTTTGTAGTTTTGTTCTATAAAAATAATATAAAATAAGCACTCTAAGGTTTGTATTATTCTCCTAACTTGGTCTGTAATTTTGCATAAAAGCTTTAAATCCTCTCATAAATTTATTTTTATCTAACAATATGCCCATTCATTTCTAATTTTCTAATTTCTATCTCTTGAAAGCTATAGCATTTTAATTCCTTATAGAAACTAATCAATCTTTTATCCTTGATGGTGATTTCAGTAAGTTCTTATTTTTTAAATGAAGTTTTTCATGTATATTATTTTATTTTGGTCTATAGTGTGGCTTGATCTAAGAACCCAGTCTACCGTTGAGAGTCTTAGTAAAAGAATTCCAGGAAATAATAACTTTGTCAAGGTAAGAATTTCTTCAAAAGTATACTACAAGAATATTTCTTTTTTAAAAAAAAGGTTGCAGATTTCACTAGAAAGAAGCATCTTATGGTACAATAGTTATTTGATACAATTTATAGAATCTTTTTCCTGGATAATTGAGGCCAACTCAAGTCTTTACCTTCCTGTCTTTCTTGCTCTGTGGTGGATTGGAACAATAATACCACAAAATTGACAGGCTGGAGGAGATTATAATGTGTCCCAGTGGCTTAAGTCATAACTTCCCTAGGGGTGCTTTCTTTTTTTTTTTTTGAGACGGAGTTTCACTCTTGTTGCCCAGGCTGGAGTGTAATGGCACAATCTCGGCTCACCGCAACCTCCACCTCCTGGGTTCAAGCAATTCTCCTGCCTCAGCCTCCCGAGTAGCTGGGACTACAGGCACATGCCACCACGCCCAGCTAATTTTTTGTATTTTTAGTAGAGATGTGGTTTCACTGTGTTAGCCAGGATGGTCTCAATCTCCTGACCTCCTGATCTGCCCGCCTCGGCCTCCCAAAGTGCTGGGGGCGGTGTGCTTTCTATAATTGAACTATGCTTTCCAAATCTATCCCTGTTATTTTCTACTGCCCATCAAAGAATGTTCTGGCTGTTTTTGAGTTTTTAAGCATCTGGATTCAGGGAGAGAGAGAAAGTAGAAAACGCTCTAGCTCTTTATTGAACCCCTCTTCCACTTTCTTCATATGAAGAAGGCTAATAAAACTGCCTACTTTTCAGTCCTTATATAGATCCCTCTTCACATAAAGGAAGGGAGAGTGAATTTTTAAAATAGGCAAGGAATTTCTTTTAGCAAGGTCAAGGCCAAGTTCTTCTAGCATCTAAAAGGAAGTTCCCTTTTTCTGTTTTTGTTTTTTGTGTTTTTGTTGTTGTTGTTTATCCCCTTTTTATTTGTCAGTTGGATGCTTGTGTCATTTTCTTCTAAAACTACTGTTGAAATCCCATTAATTGCAGTAATCTGACCATTCCGTCCCCCCACAATAACTTCAGACTTGTCCTGAATAAATCATTTTCTATTCCGTTCCCTTCATCACCCTGCCCAACCCTCATCCTCACCTCCAGCTGCACTCTGCTTCAAGGGATGCATGTTTTTCTCTCCAATGTCATTTTAGGCAACTTTTACACTTTCTACCCCCATCATGAAAATAAGATATTATGTTTTACCTTGCCATTGACTCTGTGAGATCTTCCCAGGTCGTCTTTTGGGATGACCCTTGGTCCTTCAAATTAAATAATATTTCCATAAATTATCTCCTTCCTTTTTTTTTTTTTTTTTTGAGATAGAGTCTCACTCTGTCATCCAGGCTGGAGTGTAGTGGCACAATCTCTGCTCACTGCAACCTCCACCTCCCGGGTTCAAATGATTCTCCTGCCTTAGCCTCCACCGTAGCTGAGATTACAGGCATGCACCACCAAGTCCAGCTAATTTTTTTTCTATTTTTTAGTGGAGTCGGGGTTTCACCGTCTTGGCCAGGCTGGCCTCGAACTCCTGAGCTCAGGTGATCCACCTGCCTCAGCCTCCCAAAGTGCTGGGATTACAGATGTGAGCCACTCTGCCTGGTCTCTTTTCATTATTTTTGTACATTGATTATTATTATTATTTTTTAAGAAAGCTAGAAAACCTTGAGTTAAGATTTTTAATTTACAGGTTGCATTAGAGTATTAAATATTTTGGTTTGAGTCTTCTTACAAAACCATACTTGTATGAGATAGGAGGGAAAAAGTTATCACTCTCTGTAGTTAGGTGACAAATGAGAATAGGGATGGGGAGGGGAACATAGTTGCATTATTTTTGTGTATGTATTTTCTTAACTAGTTAACTTTAATCAGCCTTTATATATGCATTTAGTGTTTAATATACTAACCACAAATGAGCTGGGTTTGACCCGTTCTCAAGGAAGATTGGTAAGCACATGTGTGTTTCATTTTTACCCATTAACCTTTCTTCAGTTCATGTTCCCTCTGTTTAATATATTTGCTAAATTTAGGCAACTGCTGTTTTATATAGAGTAATTCTGTGTTGTTTTATTTATTTTTTATTTATTTTTTTTGAGACAGAATCTCGCTCTGTCATCCAGGCTCGAGTGCAGTGGTGTGATCTTGGCTCACTGCAATCTCTGCCTCCCAGGTTCAATCGATTCTCTTGTCTCACCTTCCCAAGTAGCTGAGATTACAGGTGTGCACTACCATGCCCAGCTAAATTTTTATATTTTTAGTAGAGACGGGGTTTCACCATGTTGGCCAGGTTGGTTTTGAACTCCTGACCTCAAGTGATCCACCCGCCTCAGCCTCCCAAAGTGTTGGAATTACAGGCATGAATCACCACACCTGGCCCTGTGTTGCTTTGATTTGGCATGTCTTTGAGTTCTACTTTAGTGTCTACTAATTGCATGTTATGTTATTTGAACATGTGTGTGTATATATATAAAATATGTTATTAAGTCTTATTGTTTTAAAAGTTTTCTGGTTATGATCATTAGTTTATGATTTGGTATACTCTCTGATTTTTAATAGTTTAAATACCATTTTTATGGAATATAAAATAAACAGCATAGTTTTGAACTAGGTTATACATACAATACTAATTTATTGCAAAAATCAACATCTGCATTGTCACTATCTAATTACAGGATGTTGTGTCATTTAATTTTTTCTTTACCTTGCTACGTGGATGCCCTTTGAACTGTAAACATGTCACCCTAATCTTTGTTCATGAACATGCTTTCCTGTGCCATGAGACAGGAAAAGTATTTTTATTCATAATACTATGGGATTGCCTTCAGGGTCTTTGAATATTTTGTGATTTGTTGAGTTCTTTGGTTTGGTGGTTTTGTTATAAACTGTTACACATTTCATTTGCTAACTGAACTTCACAACTGTTTTAGTCCAAGACAGGCCTTCCACTTAGCACTTACTTCAGTGCAGTGAAACTTCGTTGGCTCCTTGACAATGTGAGAAAAGTTCAAAAGGCCGTTGAAGAAAAACGAGCTCTTTTTGGGACTATTGATTCATGGCTTATTTGGGTATGTTTAAATAGAATGGATATATGGAGAATTTTTTCAGACATTTTTCTAGACTGCCTTGCCTATTGTTTTCTACTAGCAGGTCAGACTTTTTAATTAGCAGCATTATGAAGAAAAACCACTCAAGAAGCAGCAGGAGAACATTTCAGCTTCCATTCGAGAAGGATTTTTGCCTACTTCCTCTTTATTTTTTCTTGGTTTATTTCAGTGAAAACGAAGGATAATTACCAAAACTGTATCTCATATCTATTATCTTTAGGATGAGTAATTTAGGTACCCTTTCTCTATTGTTTGTTATATACTCCTTTCCCACTAGCCATGTCTTAGACAAAATAACTCTTTAGCAGGATAAAATACTTAGAGTACTTTTATGTTTTGCTTTCAACATTACACAACTGTCTCTTGTATAATCAAGCCACAATATGAAACTAAATCATAGTGGACATTTCTATTTAGAATCTCTTTGCCTAAGCTGAACACGCAGCAATCATCAACCTATGGCCAATCTTGTTTCTACTATACTCACATATTCTTTCTCCCCACAGATAATTTTAAAACAAATGCCAGACGTTTCATTTTATTTGTAAATATTTCAGTATGTAATGATGTTTTTCAACATTCAAGGAACGTCAAGGAAATATTGTCCCCACTCTCACTTGCCAGATCCACAGAGCAGGTCTTTCAGAACCCGTATCAGAAAGAGGCACATTCTTCACCTCTCCATGTGCTTGGCCAGGGCAGAATGTGCTTTGTGTTCATGGCCAGCCATTTTCACGTGTGTCAGTCACAGTCGAATGAGTACCTTTGACAATTGCATCGACCAGAGTAAGGCAAGATGTGGAAACCGTGAGCTGCAGGAGACTCAAGGGAGCACATTTTGGCTATAACCCACTGGATGCTGTTTATCGACCTTTGTTCCTTTCCTACCTCTTATTGCTTCCACGTAAAGGAAGGCAGCAGTGCCTCCAGTTCAGGCATGTGGGTATACCTGAGAAAGAAAGTTTAAAACTCTCCTTTTAAGATATATGCTTAGGTGAGTGTAGACAGCATAATGCGAATTGTTTAAACAACAACAGCAGAAACAACAACAACAAAACAGAGATAACAACAACACAGAATTCTCTAATAATCCTTATGAGGCAAATATTTCAATTTATTTCATCTTGCCAAATTTAATAAGACTCTGAGTTTTCTAAACATAATAGGATGAAAACAAAACTGATTTTTTATTTATCCATCAAGTAACTGGAATTGTGCTGATAAGCTGGCCACTAGCCACATTTGGCTATTGAGCACTTGAAACATGATCAAATTGAGGTTTGCTGTAAGCATGGAATATACACCAGATTTCAGAGACTTTGTACAGAAAAAAGAAGGTAAAATATCTCAATATTTTTACTGATTATATGTTGAAATGATATTTTGGATATATTGGGTTAAATAAAATACACAGTATTAAGATTAATTCTACCTGTTTCTTGTATACTTTCAACATAGCTACTAGAAAATCTAAAATTACATATGTGGCTCACATTTTATTTCTATTGGACACTGCTGTAAACTAGAAAACTAGATAAATGTAATGTTCCATTGTTTTGCTTTATATGCTCTGCTGATTATGACCCTTAACAATATGTAAATTAAATTGCAAATAAGTACAAATTTAACCTGTCTTTTTTATTCTGTCTAGAGTTTGACAGGAGGAGTCAATGGAGGTGTCCACTGTACAGATGTAACAAATGCAAGTAGGACTATGCTTTTCAACATTCATTCTTTGGAATGGGATAAACAGCTCTGCGAGTGAGTTCTGCTTTGTTCTACATATAGTTTTCCCAATACACTACCTATTTATAACCGAAATCTTACTATTTTCAGATGTCAGTGGAGCACCAAAATTTAACTGTTGATATTTCAACTACAATATGCAAATCTATGTTGTGTGTTTTTTAAAGAGAGACTATTATTGCATATATAATAAACAGGCCAAATTAATTATTCTTCATGGAAGATTAGGTTCCTTTATAAAAGTACTTTGGTTTCTGTGTGCTTTCTAATTTTTATTGATTGACTTGCATAAAGTTAGAATGTTAAATATCTAAGAATACAACTATGTTCTGTTGGCTTATGTATTTATTACTATCTAACTCCATGCTCAAAAACATCCATTTCTAATTGTTATTTACACTTTTTGCATTTAAATACATATATATGTTTCTATATGTCTATTTAAAGCAGTGTTAAATACCCAATCTTATTGTTTTTCAGATTTTTTGGAATTCCAATGGAAATTCTTCCAAATGTCCGGAGTTCTTCTGAGATCTATGGCCTAATGGTAAAAAAAAAAAAAAAACCAAAAAAAACCAAAACAACAAAAAAGTAAAAACCTAATAATTAAAGTTTTTTTTATTAGAAAACACCTTTACTATTCGAAATTTAAAGGTCAACTGTGTTATATTTTGTAACTTAAAAACTTTAAAGCCCTTCTTATCAATGGATTTGCATTTATAAACTTTAATTGGTTTTTCTTTGAGTATTATTATTTTAAAAGAATTAATGGGATACTCTAACTTTAGATGTTGGCATGAGCCAATTTATTCTTTGAATCCAAATAACTGTTTAGTACTTGTGGTGTCTGCTTTTAATTTAGCGGAGAGACTCTGCATATTTAGTAGTGTTCTTTTTCCCGTTGTATCTTTTTTTATGGCCAAACTATGTTATATATTAGATTCCTTATCTGCCTGAGCAAAATTTAGCAAAGAAACTGAAAGCAAAGAGTCTGTTTCTGATTTGGGATTCCTAATTAAACTAGTTTCTATAATGGACATTTTTACTTTTGTTTTAATTGAAATCCAGTAAAGACATAGCTTCAGCAAAAAGTGTGCATTAAGAGTCTGTGGTTAAACATCAGGAATGAAAACCTCTAGGAGGATTTGCACTGGTGTTTGAGCACAAAAATCTGGAATTTATGATAATACTCAAGAGTAAGTCCGATAAATTACAAAAAGTATTGCTTAGACATTTCGTGAAAGATAAGAGAAACTTCACTTACAAAGTTAATATAGATGAGCACTAAGTGCTCTGGATAAAGCTTGAGCAAGAATTTTTAACTGTTTCATTTACAATAAAGCTTTTTAAGGCAACATAGAATTTCTTAAGGGAGCCATAGTCATTGCTTATCTACAGTAAAAGTGCTTTGATCATTTCATAGCTGTCTGCAAACTGACTTGGGTCAAGGAAAAAGAAACGATGCTTGAGAAATAGTTTCAGAGGATGGTTAGAAAAAAACCGTTGAACTGGCCTAGTTTTCTCTTGCATTTAAAATATTATGCTTATATCCTTCTTTTTCCCCCTTGCTGACTGTAGAAAATCTCTCATAGCCTGGTGAGTAGGTTGCCCACCAATTATGTACCCATTCATTTGGAAAAGATACAGTGCACTTCCATTTATTTTTACACAAGCAGAAGTCCATTTACTAAACATATATATCTAGAACTTCCGTGACCTTCCAAATTATTATAAGCTCTAGTCACATTTTAATTTTAAAAAACCTTAATCCTGTTTGTTTTTAAAGAGTAATGTTCTAAAATAAAAGACTAAGGTAGTTTCCTGGAATGAGAGATTCTGATATTTTCATAAAGTACAACTGTGATGTACTTTGGGCTTTACCATAATAGGGCAATTAGATAGATATAGTTTGAAACGTCTATTTTAAATGGCATATTGACCACCTTTCCAGACCAGTTAGTTGGAAATGCACTGTTACTTTTTCTGCATGCTTCATCAAGGATGCTCCAGGAGGAGCATCAGAGGTCCCTCCCTATGAAGAAAAAAGAGCACTTTACATGCCTGAACACACATAGTAGATCCTGTTGATAGTTTGTTAATTTTGAAAGTATAAGCAAAGACTTCTTATAATATTTAAATATATCAGGATATATAGCCTCTAGGTTTCCTATAGATTCACTTTAAGCCTTTTATGAAATTTACCCTTTACTTAATATCCAGGTTCAGATTTTCAAAGAATATATACAGTAAATAAAAATAGCAGGTTTTGAATTAACTGGAAAACATGAAAGAAATAAAATAATACCAGCTATCTAGAGGACGTTTTCTGTTTTGTAAAGGTTTTCTACGTATATCCTATTATTTCTTCCTTATCATAGCTATGTGAGGTGGATTCTATTCTTGCCCTCACTTTAATAGATGGGATATCTAAAGCTCTCAGAGCCTGGGAGATTTACTTATACGTGGCAGACCAAGGAGTCAGGTCCAAAGCTTTAGTTTGGTGCTCATCCTAGTACATCACTCCTACTTCAGGGAATATATAT
>NW_012110519.1:960500-983197 GCF_000951045.1 Mandrillus leucophaeus
GCTCACTCTATCACCCAGACTGGAGTGCAATGGCACAATCTTGGCTCACTGCAACCTCTGCCTCCTGGGTTCAAGTGATTCTCCCACCTCAGCCTCTTGAGTAGCTGGGATTACAGGCACCTGCCATTATGCATGGCTAATTTTGGTATTTTTGTGGAGATAGGGTTTTACCATGTTGGCCAGGCTGGTCTTGAACTCCTGACCTGAGGTGATCCTCCCACCTCGGCCTCCCAAAGTGTTGGGATTACAGGCATGAGACACAGTGCCCGGCCAGGGATTCTATTTCTTAGTTCTCCTAATTCCTTAATATCATTAAATATTGCCTTAAGTTAGTATGTCTTTTTTTAAAATTAAGGTTGTAAAGTCTACAGTCAGCCACTTAAATCTCATTTTTCTTCCTAGAATGCTGGCCATCATGATCAAAATAAAAACCAGTATTTGTGACATAAATTAACTGTTGCTTATCTAAATTTGAAGAAAGATGTTTGCTATGAACAAATAATATCCAATACCTGAACACTCTTGTGTTTAGAGCAGCTTGAGTAGAAAGAAAAGTTGCTAAAATATGGCCTTGCAAAATAAATATGTTTCATACTGGTTTGATGGCTATTGCAAGAATATATTAGTCATTTCATTTCTTAATAATGGCAATAATAGCAAAGCACTAATGAACTTGAGCAACCACGTAGCCCAATCTCCATTTTGTAGAGAAATAATGTGATGTATTGAGAGGTTTCAGCAGCCTGCTAGTGGATTAATACTAACTAACTAACCAAGAGTAGAGCCCTCATTTACTGGCTCCCCGTCTAATGTTTTATGTTCATTCTCCAGTGCCACATCTCTTCCTGTCATTCTAGGAATACTTGTAGTATCTGTCTCTGTATCATTCATTTAGTTGAAATGCTTTCTTTGTCTTGTCTGCCCACATCCTCTGGCACATTGCTACTTGTGTTCACTCTTGTTGCAGTTATGTTAGTAGAGCCCAAATTTTGTGACTATTCATAATCCTTTTTTTAAATTTTATTAGAAAGCTGGGGCCTTGGAAGGTGTGCCAATATCTGGGGTAAGTTTCATCACCAAGTATCTTCCCATCCCCACCCTTTTCCATGTCAAGGCTTTCCTCCTCTTAGTTCATCAGTCTGCCCCTTTTTAAACTAGGGAAAACAAGTGAAAGTCACAAAATTGGCTAATTCTTGTTCTTATGTGACATACTGTAGGCCATTGAGAATCTTTTGAATAAATTAATTTTAACTCTCCCTTCCCATACCTATTCTCTTATATATTAACAAATGGTATTACCAAATGGGGAAAATGGCCAAATGGAGAAAATTCAAAGTAATGTAGACAGTTCATTCTTTGATAAATAAAAAATGAAAAATAAATCCTATGGCTCTTCTAAAAAGGAAATTAATACTATTGTATTAGTCAGTGTTCTTTATTGTCATTTGTACTTTCAGTGTTTAGGGGACCAGTCTGCTGCATTGGTGGGACAAATGTGCTTCCAGATTGGACAAGCCAAAAATACGTGAGTTTAAGAAACAGACTTAAAAACCAGTACTGTTTTGTTTTTTCTACTTGGTGCTTTGAATAAGGAATATGGATCTTATAAAGACCTTAATTTGTAGGCCGGGCACGGTGGCTCACGCCTGTAATCCCAGCACTTTGGGTAGCCAAGGCAGGTGGATCACCTGATGTCGGGAGTTCAAGACCAGCCTGACCAACATGGAGAAACCCCGTCTCTACTAAAAGTACAAAATTAGCCGGGCGTGGTGGCACATGCCTGTAATCCCAGCTACTCAGGAGGCTGAGGCAGGAGAATCGCTTGAACTCGGGAGGTGGAGGTTGCAGTGAGCCGAGATCACGCTATTGTACTTCAGCCTGGGCAACAAGAGCGAAACTCTGTCTCAAGAAAATAAAAATAAAAATAAATAAATAAATAAATAATATTACCTTCAAATAAGTATAGTGATTGGTGGAACAGAAAGAAAGTGCCAGCTTCAGACTCAGAAGGCGTGGCTCAAAGTGCTGGGATTACAGGTATGAGCCACCGCTCCTGGCCAACGTAATCTTTTAAATATTAAAAAAGCTACCTGCCAAGTATATGTATTCATGAACAAAAATGAATATGCCTCAAAAGCTGAAATGATAGTGACAATTATAACACAAGCTCAGCCAATGGCTATTGTGTTACCTATAATGTTTCATGTGCTTTAAACACATGATATCATTTAATCCACATATAGATCCTATTATTCCCATTTTATACATCAGGAAACTGATAATTAAAGAAAATAATTTATGCAACAGCATACAACCAGTAAGTGGGAGATGTAATATTTGCACCCAGATCCATCTCATTCCTTAGCCAGGGTTCTTAACCTGTGTACTATACTACCTCCTGTATGGAAAAGATTTCTATACGACTGGCAAGAGGCTACATTTAATTGTTCTCTTCTTGAGGATTTCCTAATTATCTCATCGATTTTAACTTCAGTGGTTAAGTTCTTCCTTTGTGAATAATGGAATATGTAACATTTCTAGATTAAACGTTCTTGTAATCTAGCAGGGTCAGCGGTTCTCATGCAAGAGTGTGACATTATTTGTGTGAGAATTTTTTTGTTGTTGTTGAGACGGAGTCTGGCTCTGTCGCCCAGGCTGGAGTGTAGTGGCGCGATCTCGGCTCACTGCAAGCTCCGCCTCCCGGGTTTACGCCATTCTCCTGCCTCAGCCTCCCGAGTAGCTGGGACTACAGGCGCCCACCACCACGCCTGGCTAGTTTTTCGTATTTTTTTTAGTAGAGATGGGGTTTCACTGTGTTAGCCAGGATGGTCTCGATCTCCTGACCTCGTGATCCGCCCGTCTCAGCCTCCCAAAGTGCTGGGATTACAGGCTTGAGCCACCGCGCCCGGCCTGTGTGAGAAGTTTTTGAGGAGGAGGGATGTGGGAATTCTTTGCAGGTCATGGTAATCTGAGATTACATGACCAAGAGCATTTGAGTCAGCCTGAGTCTGGAAACATTCTTGGAATCTGGGTTCCAGGCAGCTGAATCAAGAGTCAAGAGAAATAAAGTAGAAAACTAGGTTATTTTGGCCCGGCGCGGTGGCTCAAGCCTGTAATCCCAGCACTTTGGGAGGCCGAGACGGGCGGATCACGAGGTCAGGAGATCGAGACCATCCTGGCTAACACGGTGAAACCTCGTCTCTACTAAAAATACAAAAAACTAGCCGGGCGAGGTGGCGGGCGCCTGTAGTCCCAGCTACTCGGGAGGCTGAGGCAGGAGAATGGCGTAAACCCGGGGGGCGGAGCTTGCAGTGAGCTGAGATCCGGCCACTGCACTCCAGCCCGGGCGACAGAGCCAGACTCCGTCTCAAAAAAAAAAAAAAAAAGAAAGAAAACTAGGTTATTTTTCTCTTTCTTTCCTCCTCTGCCAGGAACACTATTGCTAGTAAATCAAATGTTATCTATATTTTAGGTGCCTAGCATGGTACAATCAGCCCTCTGTATCTGCAGGTTCCATATCTGTGGATTAAAAATATTCAGGAAAAAAACCCATAAAAAATAACAATACAACAGAAAATTACAAATTTTAAAATACAGTATAACAACTATTTACACAGCATTTACATTGTGTTAGGTATTATAAATAATCTAGAAATGATTTAAAACATGCAAGAGAAGGATGTATGTAGGTTACATGCAAATAGACACAATTTTATCCACAGTACTTGAACATCCTTGGATTTTAGTATCTGTTGGGGTGGTAGGGGACCCTGGAACCAATCAATGCCGTCCGCCCCAGATACCAAGGGATGACTGTATGTAGCATATGGTAGGTACCCAATACAGTAGCCTGCTTTTCCTCTTCTCTTCACTCCCCTCCCCGCTAGCATTATCAGCCAAGTCCTTAAGTGATGAATTTAAGTTAGGGAGGACTTGTTTGAGTACCTCTGCAGCTACTACAGATTGGAAGAGGGAAATAACAAATTATAAGATCTTTGATCTCATATTTATCTCCCTGAGGGAAAAGAACACAAATATGCAGTTAATCATGTATAAATCAGAACTTATGTGCCATGAGAAACTTTGAAGCAAAGCTGTTGGGTTTCAATGGGAGGAAATAAAAATTACAAAAGATTATCTTAGTAATGAGATGCTTTGAAAAATGAGCAGTATTGAAGGGTACAGGGAACATGGAACAAAGATACGTATGGGGAAATAGAAGACTTTGTTTAGAGAATATAGAGAACATTAGAGTAGGGAAGTGACAAAAAATATAAAGCTAGGATCATGTTGTGAAGCCTGATATTTCAGGCTAAGGAGCTTTTCTTGATAGGCAGTAGGAAACTTTTGAAGGCTTATGAGCTGGTGTTCAGAGATGACTGGAGTTGTCAGTAGCAGTCTTGGGTGAAAGTGAGGAAAGACTAGAGGCCAAGACGCCATGGAGGAAGCCACTATAGTGTCCTGGTAATGAGCACGTGGGCTCAGAAGGATGGAGACAGAGGGAGGCCATGAGTGAATGTGCATGGCACTGTAGAGGAGAAAGGGAGGGGAATTAGGTATGTCATCTAGGTACGTGGACCCTGTGGTTAGGCTTAGCCAAAGTGGAAAGGGTCTGAGTAGAAGAATTTCTGTTCAGAGCATGTTTGTGGTGCTGGCACACTGTATGTTGCACACATTTGGAAATGTGGAATAAGTTCTGTATAGAAATAGAAATTTTTGGCTAGGCGCAGTGGCTCATACCTGTAATTCCAGCACTTTGGGAGGCCAAGGCAGGTGGATCACTTGAGGTGAGGAGTTTGAGACCAGACTGGCCATCATGGCAGAACCCCGTCTCTACTAAAAATACAAAAATTAGCTGGGTGTGGTGGCAAGTGCTTGTAATCCCAGCTACTCAGAAGGCTGAGGCATGAGAATTGCTTGAACCTGGGAGGCAGGGGCTGCTGTGAGCTGAGATTGCATCACTGCATTCCAACCTGGGTGACAAAGTGAGACTGCCTCAAAAAAAAAAGATGGAAAATTTGGAATTTCCCTATTTCCCTAGATAGAGGGGATTTTGAAGCAGTAGAAGTAGAAGAAATTACCAAGAAAAAATACACAAGTAGAGAAGATATTTACGTAAGTAGAAGTAGCAGGCACCGGGATAGAGAAGTCAGAAAAACAATGCAGTTATTCATTTTTTGTTATATATATCTATATCTATCTTTGTTATAGCTATATCTATCTTTGTTATATCTATCTTTGTTTTATATATATCTAGATATATATAGATATCTATCTATCTATCTATAGATATATATAGATATCTATATATAGATTATATATAGATTATAAATTATATATATATCTTTTATATATATATATAAGATAGGGTCTCACTCTGTCACCTAGGCTGGAGTGCAATAGTGAGATCTCAGCGTACTGCAGGCTTGACCTCCTGGGCTCAAGTAATCCTCTCCCCCTCAGCCTCCTGAGTAGCTGGTACTACAGGTGTATGCCACCACACTTAGCTAATTTTTAAATTTTTTGTAGAGATGGGGTCTTACTATATTGCCTACGTTGTGTCAACTTCCTGGGCTCAAGCAATCCTCCTGCCTCAGCCTTCCAAACTACTGGGATTATAGGCATGAGCCACTGCACCTAGCCTGAAGTTATTCATTAGTGTGGAAATCCAGGGTGGAGATATTTATGAGGGAGGCATGGTCAGTAGCACAAAACATTATTAAGAGGTCATAGAGGCTGAGTACCAAGAATGGACCATTATACATACAAATTAGGTCTTCATTTGGTGACTTTTTTTTTTTTTGAGATGGAGTCTCGCTCTGTCACCAGGCTGGAGTGCAGTGGCGTGATCTCGGCTCACTGCAACTTCGGCCTCCCAGGTTCAAGTGATTCTCCTGCCTCAGCCTCCCAAGTAGCTAGGACTACAGGTGCACGTCACTACACCCAGCTAATTTTTGTATTTTTAATAGAGACGGGGTTTCACCATGTTGGCCAGGATGGTCTTGATCTCTTGACCTTGTGATCTGCCCACCTTGGCCTCCCAAAGTGCTGGGATTACAGGTGTGAGCCACCATGCCTGGCCATTTGGTGACTTTCAAGAGTGAAGTTTTACTAGAATGCTCAAGATAGAAGCCAGATTGCAAATGGTCAAAAGAGATGTAAGCAGGTAGGAAATCGAAGATATGTGCTTTGCAAAAATACAACCATCTAGGAATGGTGAGAGAAGGACATAGTTTGTGAGGTTAACAGGATTATGTAACATTTTGGGAATTTTGTTTGATTTTCTTTGTAAGTTATGGTAAGATCAGAGAATGTTTCTTTGGAGTCTGAGCAGAGAACAGATGAAAGTTGTAAAATAAATGGGGTATAAGTGATGGGCAAGACCAAATAAGAGGTTAGAGAGACTGGGATTGAAAATTTAGTTAATTTCTCCCAACCTCAGTGGAGAGAAAATGACAGTCCACTCAGAATTCAATGAAAAGCCCATCTCTGTTTCAGAGTGGGGGAAGAAATTATGGATGATTCTAATTTTTCTTTCAGCTTAGCTGTATTTTCCGATTTTTCTAGAATGTTAAAAAAATTGATTATTTGAACATTAAATTTTATTTTTCTGAAAGAGCACCTAAGATAGCTGTCTCATTTATCCAGGAGTGGTGATTGAGTGTGACAAAGTTTTTACCTCCCTCATAGCTTCCTCCAGGGTCAACCCCTTGCCCCTGTGTGCCATCTTTGTCACACCTCTTTGGGCTGCTCAGTCCTGATCTGATAGTCATGAAGGAGAGCAAGCAACCTTTACCTTTGCAGAAGCTGGAAAAGTGAGACATCTTTCTGGGATGTTTGAACAAAGTACAGTGTTCTGTGAGTACAATGTACAGTGAAGAAGGCGAGGTAGATCACGTAAATGCTGAAAGCTCCATATGTGCTTGATGACTGGGAAGAAAGAACAATAAAATTTAAGAGGAAAATACTTGCATGTGTACTGCTTTAAAAGCTGTGGCCTAAATATAGCAAGGAAGTCTCTTCATATTTGCTAATACTCATTAATTGCTTATTAAGTATACTCACTTAAGAATTCACTTTTATTAAGTGCCTTGAGTCTTCTCATCAATTTTGCACTAAGACACATATGCAACTGTTCAGTATAGTGTTTATATGGATGCTAAATTGGTACAGAGTTCTCCTTTAAAAAGCATGAAATAGATAATTAACCTCCATTTTTATGAGTATTTATCACAGTAGATTAACTTGAAATATATAGCTTTTTCAGTGTGTGGCAATAAAACGGTATAGTGATTTTGTGTTTTAGTTTGTAAATGTGTTACCTGTACCTAGTGTTATTTGACAAGTGTCTTTACAAAATTAGATATCAGTCCCATGCTCCTTGAATTTGTCACCTGCTCATGAAGCAGGCCAAGAATGTATTTGGATGAGAGGATATAGACTATCCTAGGCTAATCCTTATTCGGAACAATGGTACCTGGAAAAATGTCAGAAAACAATTTCCCTTGGTTTTGTGTTTGTTGCACAATCAAAATGCAGCTGACGGGATCTTTTGAATTAGTGCTGACTGGTAGTAGCTTCTTCTGGGATCCTTCTGCCAGCTCCTGGACTGAGTGCTGTCCCATCTTTCAATTGCTGGAATGTCACCAACACAGTCAGAACCCTGGTGGTGCAGGGCATAGCAGCAAGGCCCACGGGGAGGGAATGCCCAGCTTGGGCAGAGCTAAGCAAGGGTGACTGTAGCAACCTTGTTACCCCAACTCAGCTTAACTGTTCCTCTGTGACTCTTATTGGTATCACTTTGGGCCACTTATCTGCCTGGCACAAGTCAAAACTACCTATTAATGTCCAAGGGCCAGACTTGCTGCAGAGTCCAAAGTTTATATTGATAAGGCTGCCACAAAATAAATTTAGTTCTTCTGTAACAGCCATGTTACATTCTGGCTCTGATTATCAAAGGTAGACCTTAGATTGCCTTCCCTTCCATGTCACTCTTGTCCTAGCTTTCCAACTACACCCTCCCACACTCTGTATCCAGCCTCCCTACGCTGCCTGAAGATAGTGGTGTTTCTCGGTTTATGACTGTATTAATGATAGAGCTAAGCTGGCTGTCAGTTATGATGCTTCACTCCACATGGATTAGTAGTAACATACTATGACAGAACTTAGAATTTATTGTAATTCAATGGTATTTTATAAACACAGCCCTGGCCTAGGACTGACTAAACACTAAATACTATATCTGCATTTTTCTATTAAGATTGCACTGGCCAGGCACAGTGGCTTACATCTGTAATCCCAGCACTTTGGGAGGCCGAGGGGGGTGGATCACGAGATCAGGAGATCAAGACCATTGTGACTAACACGGTAAAACCCCGTCTCTACTAAAAATAGAAAAAATTAACTGGGCGTGATGACACATGCCTGTAGTCCCAGCTGCTTGGGAGGCTGAGGCAGGAGAACCGCTTGAACTTGGGAGGCGGAGGTTGCAATGAGCCAAGATTGTGCAACTGCACTCCAGCCTGGGCAACAGAGCGAGACTCCATCTCAAAAAAAAAAAAAGATTGCTCTAAGTACATTTTCTTCTAGGCTGATTTCTAAAACATTCCATGAAGATATATGATTTTTGTTAACTTTAGGAACTTTTATAAAACTATAATATAATGACTTTTTTGGACTAAATTATATGTCAGTTTTGATCATTTGTATTATTAATGTTTCATTATTTGCTTTCAATAAAATTGTCTTACTATTCATTCTCCCTTCAACTCTAGGTATGGAACAGGATGTTTCTTACTATGTAATACAGGCCATAAGGTTGGTTCTTTAAATTAAAAAATTGATAAAAGTCTTTAAGTTCATATAAATAATGCTTGAACATAATTTGCTATTAAATTACTTTTAGTCTTTAGCTTTTACTTAATCTTTATCAGGGTTTAATTTAGAGCTCAATACAAAATTTGAATGGTTCTAATAAGAACCATTTTAGGCTTTTTGAATTTTATATGTGTGTTTTTAATTGTGTTGGTGGGAAATCTAGACTGAGACCTCATCAAATTCTTAATGCAAATCTAATTTGAAACAAGGAATAAACTTTTTATACAGCTGAAATGTGTTCTTAATTCTGATCATTTTGACTATATTTATTTTTTAAAATTGGTTTATTGATTGCATTATTTTGTACCTATGTTATTATAACTTTAAAAAAATATTCTCATGTTATCTTTTCATTTTCCACTACTGAAATCTTTTTTTTTTTTTTCTTTCCTACAGTGTGTATTTTCTGATCATGGCCTTCTCACCACAGTGGCTTACAAACTTGGCAGAGACAAACCAGTATATTATGCTTTGGAAGTAAGTTCTTTTTAATCAATATGGATAATATGACAAACATTCAAAGCTAATAAAAATTACAGTGTTTTCTAACACTTTTCTGGTAAATCTTAATACAGAGGACTCAAAAAGTTCTGCTTTCTTGGCATTTGATTGAGTTGAAGGAACCTGAGACTGACCTGGGTGTCAGGACTCACAGGAGACCTTGATTAGATTGGTTCCTCAGTTCTTATGCCAATTAATTGTGTCACCTTAGGCATATTACTTGACAGCTCTACAATGTAAGGTTTTTTTTTTTTCAATCTCTAAAGTTTAATTTGATTAACGTGCTAACATTTCTTTCATCTTGAAAATTCTTTATTTTTATAAATAAAATGCTCCAGTGTTCCAAAGAGAACCCTCGGCACAAAAAAGCAGAGTAACTCTTTTCACTTGTCTCCTCATAAAAATAAATTTTGTGTAACATTTTGATATAGAAAAGAAAGTGAGGAGATTTATGCCACTTATCACTGGAAACATTTGTTTCAAACATGTTTGTATGTTATAGTAGGAATATGCCAGCCTAAGCCTGTAGGATATGGTAAGTTTGTGTTAGAAACGTTTATTTATAAAGTCAAAGAAATAGTATTCTTTTTGTAAAATCAGATACATTTCTTATAAGCGTTTCTATATAATTAATTTTGAAATGGCTATCTTATAATGCACAAGTATACACGTGATCTGCAAACTTATTGAGGCTCATTTTTGGAGTGTCTGATAATAATTTGGTCACAAGTTAAAGACTTCTAGTTAGAGTTAAAACATTTTATTAGTCATTATGCCTAGCACATGAAGAATATTAGTTTATTTCTATTTTTCTCCCTTCCCCAACCCATAAACACTATAATATCTGCCCCCAGCTCCTTTTCTATGGATGGAAGCATTTGTGAAAACCTAGTCTGTATATTAAAGGTATCTTAACACTTCTCAGAACTTAAAATCCTACAAGCCCTCTCCCTTTCCACTTTCCATCTGTGGAGAGTGCATAGCACAACAATAGGCACATAGAATATGCACTTGATAAGTGTTACCTATAATATGATAAGAAGAATATGATTCTGCCTTTTTTCTTCTTGCATAGGAGACAATTAGTGCTTTAGAATTACAGGTGCCTTAGACCTGGGACAGGCCTCAGGGACAGGGGTCACCGGGTCTTAACTCCCCTCCCAATATGAAAAGCCTTCTCCTGTCTCCTTTACCAGTCCTTTACCAGTAGCCATCCAGCTTCTATCTGAAGACAGCACCCAAAGTTGCTTCTTAATAACACCTCTAGCATTGGACATGCATTGGTTGTCAAAAGCATTCCAACATTAGAGGCTGCAGTCAGTTTCTCTGGGTCTTCCTCCTCCAGGGTAAACTGACCCAATGCCTTGATCTCACATGGTTTATGGATGCTTTATAGTTCTGAGCTCCCTTCATTGGGTGCATTGCAATTCATGTCGTCCAGAATGGAATATAATATTCTACATCTAATCTGACCTGTACTCAATCAATAGGGTGATTTGTGCCTCTCCTACCATAAGCACTACTTTTGCTTTTCTAGCCTGAGAGTTCATTAATTTAGACTAATAACCCCTTCATATTATTGGCCCTGGGAGCATATGCTAAAAAACCTAGCTTGTTTTCAAATGAATCATTGTCAAACCAAGTCTGCTTCGTTCTGTATTTGTGTAGTTTTTTTTGTTAAATCTAAATTCAGGTCTTTGTTTCTTTCTGTTTAATTTCATAATAGTGATTTTAGCCTATTCCTATATAGTCTGAATTCGTTTTCATTCTTTACTGTTACTCTTTCAGTTTTGTCTCATCTAGAGATTTAACAGGCATATGTTTTATGATTTTGTTTCAATTTATGTAATGCTTTTAGATGCTTAGAATTGTAAAAGCTGAGAGAGACACTAGATCATATGACAATATACTTAGTTACACCCTCCTATCCCCATGTTTTACACGTGAGGAAACTGACATTAGAAAAGTGAAATTGGACTCCCTTGGCCAAGTAACTTTTGACAACAGTAAGTAGCAGATCCAGGATGCACATCCAGATGCTTGGACATCAAAACCTTGATGCCTAGGCCACCCTGCTGTACCATTTCCTTCCTTGTAAGTCTGGAAGTTCTGGGCTCCAGTCTACCAAGCCCAGTGTTGTTGTCCCTGCATCTAGCTTATGTCCTTTCCTTCATCTGCTAACCTAGCAGTCTCAGCAACAACAACAACAGCACACATACACATACTAATGTTAACGGTGTAGTTAGAATTTTTTTCTTTATGTTTTCTTACCTTTTTTTTTTACAATTAACAAACATTTAAAAAAATTAAATTAAACCAAACCAAAAAACAAGGGTGGGGAATAATGCTAGATTGGTAAGACTTTTTATCAGTAAACTCATGCTAATTTCACTTGGTCATACTAATTCCTTTTTTTGTAAATGCTTACAAAGTATATATTTAATAACATTGTCTTTCATTTGATCGACTGTTGTTAGGCTTAGAAGTTGGAGATAGGAACATTTTAGTCTTTATGCTCTTTAAAACCTGAGATTATAGCTACCCATCTTCAGTCTTTTAGTCTTTTTTCATTCTTCCTCTGCTGATTTGGGAGGAATAAGAAGCATTTCTATGTTTTTATTTTGGTGATTTTTTTTTCTTTTGTGTATACCCTTAGATTTTTAAGACATTGTTTAACCATGTATTTTTCTAAGCGTGTATGTCATTGTTTGATATTTTTAATCTCCTAACCATGATGAGGACCTCTAATATTTTATTCTACCTCCTTCATCACCAATCGTGTTATCTTGTTTAAAGCTTTCATTTCCCCCATTTTGTTCAACATGCAATAATTACTATTGTTTACTTTGCAGTCCACAATAAATCATATTTATTGACTTATTTTTCTTAGTTTTCTGTGTCCAGTATCATTTCTTTCGTCTCATACCTTTTTTATTCCCACCTACTTTTTTTTTTCTTCTTTTTTTTTGCTAAGGGGCATCCTTCTATATTTCTTTTAGTAATAGTGTGGGATAGTAAGCCTATTCTTTTTAGGTTCGTCTTTATTTTGCCCTCACTCTGAGGATTAGTATAAAAGCCTATAATAATTGTTTTTCCCACATCCCTTCTGGCCATTTTCGATGCTGATGAGACCTCTGCTGTTAATATGTGGTTCATTTGTAGATAATCTGGTTTATTGTCTAGGAGTTTCTAACATTATCTCTTTATCATTGATGTTCTGTAGTTTTACTATGATATGCCTGGGTTTGGATTTATTTTTATTTATCCTGTTAGGTACTTGGATCCAAGTCTGTCTTCAGATCTGGAAAGTTCTCAGCAATTATCTCTTCAAATATTGCTCCTCTACCATTACCTCCATCCTCTTCTGGAATTGCTATTGGATGAATATTGGAACCTTTCAACCCATCATCCATGTCTCTTAACTGCCCTTTTATATTTTTTTAATCTCTTTGTTTCTCTGTGCTGCGTCCCTGGTGAGTTTCTCAGTATCTACCTTCCATTTCCAAGTTCTCTCTTTAAAACAAACAAGACAAAACATAAAAGCCTTTTTTGTATTGTGAAATATAAGACACATACAGAAAAATGCATTAAATATCAATGTACAACTCGAAAAACTACTGTAAAGTCTCATGTAACTTGTTCCTAGAACGCTGCCAATCCCAAGAACCTCTATTTGCCCCTGATCACAACTTCCTCCCTCTCCCTGAGATAAACATCAGCCTGACTTTTATCATAATCACTTCCTTGCTTTTCTTTGTAGTTCTAACACTTAAATGTGCAGCCCTGAACACCAGAGTTTAGTTTTGCATGTGTTTAATATTTGATATATTAAAAATATAAAAGAGGAGAGAGAGAGCATGTGCATGCGTATCTCAGTCACTTAGTATATATTTTTTTTATATTTTTTGATCTGGCTTCTTTCAGTCAACATTATATTTGTGAGATTCATCCACAGTATTATACATAGCTGTTTTTTTCATTCCTTCTTATTGCTATATGAAATTATTGAAGTTCAGTATTTATTCAGCTGTTGATGATATTCGAGTGGTGTTCAGTATTTGGCTATTATGAAAAATGCTGCTATGAACATTTTTGTATATGCCTCCTGATGTAAATATATTCACCTTTCTGTAGGAGTAGAATTTCTAGGCCATAGATTATATGTGTCTTCACTTTGAGTAGATAATGCAAACCATTTTTCACAGTAGATGTGGCAAGTTACACTCCTACCAGCAATGTGGGGGAGTGCTAATTTACTCATCATCTCTATCTAGTCTAGAGTTTACCCCATCTATTACATTTTTCATCTTATTTAATATTTTCATTTCTATAGTTTTTATTTGGTTATTTTTCACATCCACCTGATTTTGTTTCAGTTCTCTGTTTTTATTTTGATTCTTAATTTCATGTTTGTTGGTTTTTAAAATGGAACTCATTTCCTAATTTATCTCCGAATACTTAAAGCATACGTATTTTAAAATCTGTGTTAGGCCGGAATGAACTCTAGTCCAGCTATTAAGTTTGTTGGATTTCTTCCTTTCTTTTTTTTTTGAGACGGAGTCTTGCTCTGTCGCCCAGGCTGGAATGCAGTGGCCCCATCTCGGCTCACTGCAAGCTCCGCCTCCCGGGTTCATGCCATTCTCCTCCCTCAGCTGGGACTACACGCGCCCGCCACCACACCCGGCTAATTTTTTGTATTTTTAGTAGAGATGGGGTTTCGCCGTGTTAGCCAGGATGGTCTCGACCTCATGACCTCGTGATCCGCCTGCCTCGGCCTTCCAAAGTGCTGGGATTACAGGCGTGAGCCACCGCACCCGGCCTTGTTGGATTTCTTAATACAAGAGTTCTTCATATAATTTAGAATTGTCACTTCCAGCCTTGTCTTCCATTAAGCCATATAGCCTCAGTCAGCAAATACACACTTGCTTATTTTTCTAACATTCCTACACAAGTAAGAGAGCGCCACCTAGCCCCTGGCTTCAAGCATTGAGCCTGATTCTTTCTATTCCCTGTCTTACACAAAACATTTTGGACCCCTTTCTTCTGGAGGAACCAGTTCCCAGCCACCACTCCTACTCCCTGACACATACAGAAAAATAAATCAGAAGCCATCATGCTCGTGGCTTCAGTCCTGTTTGGTTATGTGTTTCCGTGTCTGTCCACATAGATGTTATTCTGTATTTGAGTCAGCATGTTGTTTCAGTTTTCTCTTTTATATAGTGTCTGTTATCCTCTGTGGTTAGAACAAAGGGGATTTTTGAAGTACAAACTCATTATTTCTGCTCATGTAAGCATCTGCATCTTCTTTTTCATCACCAAGAGAACTCTTTTTCTCTCTCTGAAGCCCCTGGCAGGTGATACTAAGGCCTGACATTTTAACACCTCTAAATTCTCATTTTCAATATTTGTAAAAAGAAATTGGTGTTCATGATCCTTAAGTTGTTCTATGACATTAAACTCATATTAAACTGGTTAAATTTGTCCCACCCTTTCTAGTTGGAAAATATTTCTCAGTAGTGGAAGAGACTGAAGCAAAATAGAGCCACTGAATGGTTCTGCCTTCCCTCTGGCATCCTTGTTCCCCTTCTTTTTCCAAATACTGTTTCACAACACAAAAATCCTTTTGGGAACTTTTAATGTGATTATGAACTTGCGCTTATGACTTGAGACTTCCATGTTCTGTGTTTTGTCGCTAGAATATAGATTTCCCGAGGCTAGGGTACTTGTCTATCTTGTTTACCACTCTGTCCCAGCAGGCTGGCAGATAATACGTACCCATTAAATATTGTTTAAATACAGAATCCTATGTTAGGCCATTTTTTTTCTTTTTAAATATGAACTTCAAAGAGGGTTCCCTATATCGCCTTATTGGTTTCTTTAAATGTCTCTTCCCCTATTTTTTCTTTGGTATGGTTTAACGATTATAGCATTAAGATTTCCTTTTTAGAGTTTTTCATCCTTCTTGGGCTAAATCCCGATTTTAGGTATAAACCTATGTAGTAGATTATCTATTGCTGTGTAACAAGATTACCACAAACTTAAGTGGCTTAAAACAACACATGTGTTGTTTCTCAGTTCCCATGGGTTCAGAATCCAGGCATAGCTTAGCTCGGTACCCTGCTCGGAGTCTCACAGGGCTGCAGTCAAGGTGTTGACTGAGGCTCTTCTGTCATCTGAGGTTTAATCTGCTTCCAGGTTCATTCAGGTTATTGGCAAAATTCAGTTCCTTGTAGTTGTCTGCTTCCTTAAAGTCAGGATGGGAGGGAATATATCCAGCAAGACAGGCACAGTAAATCATGTAATGGAAGCACATACACATCACCACACATATCCCATCACTTTTGACATGTACTGTTGGGTAGAAGAAAGTCACAGATATCACCACACTCAAGAGGCGGTGATTATGCAAGGGTATGAACATCAAGAGGCAGGGATCATGGGAGCCACCTTAAGTAAAAGTCTATCTGCCACAAGCATATAAACATTGTTTATGAACTTTTACAATGTTCTTTCTTGAAAAGTATACTTTCTGAGCAATAAATGCTTTTAATTGTAGTTCCCCAACTTGTTACTGAAGTATTAATGAAATCTGTCACATTTCAAAAATAATGTTGCTCCAATTCAACTCTTCCTTTTCTCTATGCAATTAAAAATGCTATAGAGTTAGACACTGCATTTGTAATATAATATATACAAATTAACTACATTATAAATTATATATGTACAGATACATGGCACTGTAGTATACACAAAACTGTGTTTGCTATGCCTGATGGATGATTGTAAGCAATTTAGGGTAATCTTTACTTTACGTGATTTTTCTTCATACTCACCAATTTTCACCCTAATTGCCTTGTAAGCTACAATTCTACTGCATCCTGAAATATCCTGCTTTATTTTTATACTGTTAGTGGCAGTGGCATTCATGTCAAGGAGCTTTCGAAGAAAAATGTGTTTGCCTGCTATGACATTACATCAGATCTACTTGATTATTTTTAATTCAATCTTCGTATAGCTTATTTCTTAGCCTTTCACTTTCCAGGCTACGTATCTAGTTTTAAAATAATTTATTCCTCTTGCCCTGTTATAATTTAATTCATTATTCTTTACACCCTCTCACTTTCATTGCATCTCCCTTAGTATACAACTGTTAGGCTTGCATGCATCTTTTCCAGGGAGTCATAACCTAGAACAAGGGCTGATTCAAATTTGTAGATGATATACTAAAGTGTTGGATCTTTATACTTAGGATGTAACTTATGGCAACTTAATTGATAACAAATAGACAGTCACCTTCTATTTATCACTTTAGGTTTTGGCTGCTATACTCTTTTCCTGTCCAACTTTGAAGCATTATACTATCTTCCTTTTTTTTTTTTTTTTTTTTTGAGATGGAGTCTAGCTCTGTCGTCCTGGCTGGAGTACAGTGGCTGGATCTCAGCTCACTGCAAGCTCCGCCTCCCGGGTTGAGGCCATTCTCCTGCCTCAGCCTCCCGAGTAGCTGGGACTACAGGTGCCCGCCACCTTGCCCAGCTAGTTTTTTGTATTTTTTAGTAGAGACGGGGTTTCAGGATGAAACCAGGATGGTCTCGATCTCCTGACCTCGTGATCTGCCCGTCTCGGTCTCCCAAAGTGCTGAGATTACAGGCTTGAGCCACCGCTCCCGGCCAACCATCTTCCATTTTATTTCCTGCCTCTGAATTCAGAAGACCACATGTCTTTTGTGAATTTAGAGGTGTCTCTCATTTTTATTTCTTTAAAAGCTAAATCATACCATGTATTATATCCTGACAGCAAAATTATTTACTTTTTTCAGATAAGTGTTTTTATCTACCTTTTATTGTGTTATATTGAAACTAGTCACTTCTGTATATTCCTGATGACAGAATTTAAAACAATTATCTCCTGGAGCCTTAACAGTAACTATGTATTTTTTTTCTTTTGTTTTAATCTAAATGATACTCTGATTCTCAACTAGTTACCTCTAATCAAAACCTTGATTTTCCTTTTGCTAAAATCATATTGCTTCCTCTTAAAAATATGGTGTAAGCATGACACATCCTATCTTTTTCAATGGAAATGAGGTATATCAGCATGTGGTTTCCTAGAGTATAAAGTCCCACCAGCTGTGCCACAAAATCACTTTACTAGACTCCTAGCACAGTGGCTTCTAAAAATTCATAGTTTAACTCTACTTGCCTAAAACAATTATGTATGCATTTCTTGTTAGATGCCATTTAAGGGCAGTGTCTTTGAGAGTATAAGGAGGAGGGACACCTGTTTTTGTTTTTGTTTTTCAATTAGGTCTAGAATTATACTGCCCATGGCAGCCATGGCCACATGCAGCTATTGAGCACTGGAAATGTGGCTAGTCTTAACTGAGATGTGTTGTTAAGTGTAAAGTATATACCAGACTTCAAAGATAGTACAAAAAAAAATCTCAATAATTTAATATTGATTTCATGTTGAAATTTTTTTTTAACACACTGGGTTAAATAAAATATTAATTTTACCTTACTTTTACCTTTTTAATGTGGCAAAAATGTAAATTACATATGTGACTCATTTTATATTTCTATTGGACAGCACTGGTCTAGAAACTCTTACATATTTACTAATATTTGGCAGCTGCTATCTCTGAATTGTCTGTTTCCAAAGGAAATTTGAGAGTAAAGTTCTTAAATCTCTTTAAACCAAAATTTTACTTAGTTCTCTTGAATGATCCCTCTAAGTACCTAAATATGTAAATGTGTCAAACTTAATAAGTACAACAAGTTCTTTTAGGCAGGGAATAAGCTGTGTTAGAGTCCCTTGTAAGGTATTTGTTGAATTGTTTTTGTCCCATTTTTAAAGCCTTGTCATATTTGCACAGCTATGTCAGATCTGTTCCTCAAATACTTTTTGTGGTTAAAAAGCCATTTTATGTATGTAGTAATACAGAGTACTGTATGTATGTCTACATATATAAAAATGTGTAAACGTATAAACAGAATACAGGCATTCTGTAGGTTTGCAGTAACATAGTAACTTCTCATAGAAGCTATGAATGATGGAATATGCCAGCATATTCATTCTCTAGTTTACTTGCATCTTAACAACTGACAATAAGAAGGCATTACCATTTGTAATTCAGTTAATAGAAATAGGGACAGGTCCCTACGTTTAATATCACCTGACATTTGGTTTGGAGTGACTCTGTGGAAGTAATATACATTAATAATCTATATGAATGAACTATCAGAACTAAAAAAATTTTCTTGGAATTCCTAGTGGTTTGTGCTGATACTTTTTTTTTTTGCCGTCAGGATTTTTTTATAATAGCTTTATTGAGATATAATTCATATTCCACACAATTTACCCTTTTAAAGTATACAGTTCAATGGTTTATAGTAATACTATATTTACAGAGTTTTACAACCGTCACCACTATCTAACTTTAGAACATTGTCACCACCCCAGAAAGAAACCCCATAACCACCCCCTATCCCCTAGCCCAGGCAACCACTACTTTCTTTTTCTATGGATTTGTCTGTTCTGGACATTTTATATGAATGGGATCATACAATATATGGTCTTCTGTGCCTGGCTTCTTTCACTTTGCATAATGTTTTCAATGCTCATCCATGTTGTAGCATGTATTAAGACATCATTCCTTTCATAGTCCGATAATACTCCATTGTATAGACATACTGTGTTTTATCTATTCATCAGTCACTGGTGTTTGGCTGATACTTTAACATTAAAAAAATTAATGAAGTCAATATTTACATTTAGTAAGAACCTTCACATATATTCTCATATTGAGCCTCACAGTAGTTTGTTTAGGTAAGTGTTGTCATAGTCATCATTTTATAGGTGAAGAAATGGAGGCTCAGAAAGCCTAAGTAACGTAGGCAAGTTACTTAATTTACTAAGATTAACTTACTAAAGTACTTTAGTTACTAAGATTACACAGCAATTAGGTACTAGAACTGGGACTCAAAGCCAGTTTATCCAACTCTAAAATATGTTTTTATCATTATTGCCACAGCTGTAGGTGATTTTGTTTTAAAGAAAAATTACTCACTAGCTAGCTTCTTTGCTTTTTTATTTTATTTTATTTTTTTTATTTACTATTCTGTTAGATATGGGAAACAGACTTGAAGAAACTTTTCATGTGGCCTCTCCCAGTAATTTTATGAATAATATGGCAATATATTTCTAAGTGATAACATACCTCAGTAGCTTAGCAACAGACAGAAAATTGTTCAAGAAGCAAACTGACCAACAGATCGATGTCCACCTATAGGGACAAATCCAAGGGTGTGCTGGAAGGCTCACTTCTTTTCCCCATCCCATGAAAAACTTTTATTAGTGACTTAGACAAAACTATGTTTGTATTAGAAGACCTAGTTTATCGTATTTGTCAGAGTCCCAAAATGGAAACTGAATTCTGTCCATCTGGTTGTGTCATACACAGAATATGCTCAATTAAAACCTTTGATCGTGATAAAATATGTTCTGTCTTGGATTCCTTTTTTTCTTTAGGGTTCTGTAGCTATAGCTGGTGCTGTTATTCGCTGGCTAAGAGACAATCTTGGAATTATAAAGACCTCAGAAGAAATTGGTGAGTGTGTTCTAACAAAAGGTCAGAAAATCTGAAAAATGACACATTTCAGTATTTATCTCTGCAATCTGTGAATACTTATGCTTTGCCCCAAATGTGATCCATAAATTATATAGATCCCTAGTATGAGTTTGACTTATACAAAAGACTATTTTGTGAAGACTTATAAAACAAGGAATTGTCATAATTAGTGGTGGTTATTAATAAACTGGCAATGTAGGGCATAAAAATTATCCAAGTGTAAAATTGAACACTGGAGATTGCCAGAAGCTGCAGATAGAGAAGTTGAGTTAAATTTATCTGATGAGAAAGAGCTTTAACTCTTAGATTAGAGTGAGCATTAAAACTCTGGTACCTATAATTTAAGTATTAATATGGCTGTTTTCAGTCTATAGATAATTAGTTTGAGCTTCCCTAGTCACTCTTTCATCCGCTTGTTTAACTTTGCCTGAAGGTGAGACAATCAGAAATACATTTCTGATTAGGGACACACTAGAGGCCACTTTTTCATCTCCTAGTCAGCAACCTTAAAAATAGTGGAAATGAGCTAAAATACCTTAAAGAAACGCATCTGGTTCCTTGATTTCTTGAGCTAAGCTACATTTTAGTGGGGGGTATTTAATGTGGGAGAAACTCGTTTTTGTTGATCCTAGCATACTACTGTAGTTAGCAACATTTTGCTCTACCAATGAATTGGAAACCAATACCCCTGTCCTAATTTTTCTAACTTTTAAAATAGGTGTGCTTATTTAATAATACACAATATTTGTATGATTTTTTTTTTGTTGCTGTTTTGCTTTGTTTTTAATGATAGAAAAGCTTGCTAAAGAAGTAGGTACTTCTTATGGCTGCTACTTCGTCCCAGCATTTTCGGGGTTATATGCACCTTATTGGGAGCCCAGCGCAAGAGGGTAAGTGTTGAAAATGTGGTGTGCTTTTGGGGATCTTGATTTATTTACTAAAGTCATTAATAACTAATTAGTTTCTTATCTATTTTCAAATAATTATAATGTGTTGAGAAAACCTTTTCTTTTTGGAGAATATAATTTCAGAAACTTTAAGCTCCAAGAAGTTATGAATCAGCTGACAATAACCCCTGCCATATCCATATTCATGTTATCTTTTATCTTCAAGATGTCTGCAAGTTGTATAGTGAAGGGACATCATCATAATGAATATTGGTTCAGTTTTACGATGCCATCATCTCTTCAAATGCATCATAAACTTTTTCATGTATGAATGCAGAATTGTGAAATATAAGGACTTTCTGAGTTACCTAATGATTATATCCAGTTTTCTCTTCCTGGACACTTCTATCTATCAAATTTGACCTTTTCATATTTGAGATATTTCAAATTGATTGGTTTATACCATTCTAATCTGAAAATCTTTGTGCGTATTTTTAGGATAATCTGTGGACTCACTCAGTTCACCAATAAATGCCATATTGCTTTTGCTGCATTAGAAGCTGTTTGTTTCCAAACTCGAGAGGTAACAAATACGGGCCTGTTTTCTTGTACTTAGTTCACTTTTATCACTCTTAAGTTATATGGTAACACCTGAGCTTTATTCAGTACTGAAAATGTAGTTAATCAAATATTACGGCTACCTAAATACTAATCTAAATATAAGCAGGGTTTTTTTTCCCTTTTTCCAGCTGTCATTGCCTTCTAAGTTCCTGTTCCCTGTCAGGCACTGAGAATTTTATGGTTGTGGGGAGGCTGAGTGGCACACATTAGGCAAAGGAAATAGCACAAACATAGGCATCAAGGTAGAAAAACAGGGTACCAAACAGAGTTGTATAGCTTAGCTGAATATCAAGGTGAATGCAGAGGTGTAGTGAGAGAAAAGGTTGGCTGTGAGCAGATCAAAGAGGGCTTAGAAGACTAGAATAAGAAGTCTCAATTTATTCCATAGGCTCTTGGAAGCCTTGAGAGTTGAGTGGAGGATTGCCATTTTCAGAGATGTTACTATGAAATAGATTTATAACATTAATTGCACTGGTTTATTTAAGATTTTGGATGCCATGAATCGAGACTGTGGAATTCCACTCAGTCATTTGCAGGTAGATGGAGGAATGACCAGCAACAAAATTCTTATGCAGCTACAAGCAGACATTCTGTATATTCCAGTAGGTTAGTAAGTCTTCATTCCTTTAAACTCCTGGAGTAATGTTTCTTGGGAAAAACTAGTTCTTTGGGCATATGTAACCACAAAGATGTTGATGGAACTCTCTCCCCTCAGTGAAGCCCTCGATGCCCGAAACCACTGCACTAGGTGCTGCTATGGCGGCAGGGGCTGCAGAAGGAGTCGGCGTATGGAGTCTCGAACCCGAGGATTTGTCTGCCGTCACAATGGAGCGGTTTGAACCTCAGATTAATGCTGAGGGTACATTTAAATAATGAAATGTTTAGTGATAATACTGTGAAAACGACCTTAGTGCATGGGAGTTTTGTTTTTCTGTTTATTTAAAAGTTAAGGAACCGGCCGGGCGCGGTGGCTCACGCCTGTAATTCCAGTACTTTGGGAGGCCAAGGTGGGTGGATCACGAGGTCAGGAGATCCAGACCATCCTGGCTAACATGGTGAAACCCCGTCTCTACTAAAAATACATTAAAAAAAAAATTAGCGGGGCGTGGTGGCGGGCGCCTGTAGTCCCAGCTACTCGGGAGGCTGAGGCAGGAGAATGGTGTGAACCCGGGAGGTGGAGCTTG
>NW_012110519.1:983247-1012621 GCF_000951045.1 Mandrillus leucophaeus
TTCCAGGAAGCAAGGAACTGAGGACTGAACTTTGTGTTTGAAGTTAGGATAGATCATGCCAGTGCACTACAGCGAGAGAGACTCTGTCTCAACACGAAAAAAAAAAAAAAAAAAAAAAAAAAAAAAGTTAAGGAACCAAGTAAAATAGTAAATGTTATCAATGCAGATTCGGGTACTAAGCATATTGGGCTTTACTGAATAAATGTGAATGACAGAAATCGTTGTTTATCAAAAGAACTTCTAAAATCACTTTTTAAAAACCATTTGCTTTTAATGTTTATGATCCTTTAGTGTAGGATAATAATACTGACACACTGTCGGGTATAGCTAGTTAGTACAGCCTTTTTTAAAGTGAGAAGGAAGATATATCAGCCACTCATCTCTAATGTCTATACCAGATCATCTTTGGTGCCAGTGGTCCAGCTTTAGGACATAATTAGCTGGGTTAAGAGACACTCTGGTAACTTTTAAGCACAGCAGGACTAACCTGATGAAGGCAGCAACAATTTAAGTAAGTGAACATTAGATATCTGATTCACTGTGCTAACTAAGCTAAGCCACAAGCTGTGATCAGCACTTTCACTAAAATGTAGTGATGTCGTTCTTAAATTTAAATAAATGTAGAAAAAATAAGGTTTTATATATTAGAATTGGTTTTATAACTTTTTAAAAACCTATGCATAAAATAGCATCAGCTGGGAATGGTGATATGTGCCTATAGTCCCAGCTACCCAGGAGGATCTCTTGGGCCCAAGAGTTCGAGTCCAGCCTAGGTAACATAATGAGACCCCTATCTCTTAAAAAAAAGAAAGCATCGAAGTGGATTTTAAGATATTGGGAATAAGCTTTCAAATGCATTTTTCTTTGGTTTTCTGGGAGACTATGCCAGTGTTTCTCAATTTTATTCATTCAACATATAAGAAAATGAATTATAATACTAGTAATTTTATAGTCAGAGTATACCATGTACCTTGATTTAGAAATATATTTCAACATCTGATATTCTGTCATTTTTAACTTTTGCAATACTGGATGAAATATGAAGTTCAAAAAATGTTTCTACTTTTCAAAAAAAAAATCAACTTTATAATAAGCAAATAATGTCCAGAGCAGGTATATGGCCTCTAAATGCCAATCTCACTCTTAAAGCAAGGAAGCTCTATGTCAAGACAGCCATCTCCATTCGTAGGAGAGCCATCTTTGCTGGTGTTGAAGGCCTTAGCCTGGGGTTGATCAGTCATGCCCTATTGTCCTCCCTCTCACCAGCCCTCACTCCTCCCCATAAATGAATGGGCGCCTAGATATAAATAGTACATTTTGCCAGCAAACAGTTGTTTATAGCCAACCACAGGCCAGAGACTGTACTGATGTGGGGATATAGAGATGAATAAAGCCTTATCTTCTTACCTTCTTTTGCCCTTCAGAAGATTAAAGTATATTGGGAGCAGTAGACAAAACCATAAAAATTCACTGTGGTAGCTGACATCCTGGGGTATGTGTGAAGAGGGGGCGGGGATAGAAATGGGGCACCAGAAAGCTTTCTGAAGTGAGTGATTCTTGAGCCTTGTCTCCTGGGTGTTGCAGGCCTCAGGTGCTATGGAAAGTCTGGGAGGCTTCAGAGAAAGGTAGCCCCACATGGGGTTCACTACCCTTAGAAGTACAGCATCAAGCTCATTTTTGTTTAGACTTTCTGTTGTGGATTTCCACCTTTAAAAAATCTTGCTTCAAGATGCTGGGGTTAGGGGGCATGGGGCTGACTCAGAGGAATGCAATTCAAATCTTATGAGAAACCAGTATTTGTTAAATCCTCTGACTGAAATAAAAACGCCTCCTTCTAGTCTTCCCACATTACAGCATACCCTTTTCCTCATACTCTTTCCCCCAAAAAGAAGAGAAAGCAGATCAAATGGGATTCCCCTTTCTAATTCATTACCACTTGTTTGTGAGTGGCCCAGTCTGCATAGCAGGCAGTTTGTCTACCAGTCTTCCTTTACCCTGCTGAATTTCCCCTATCCTGTTTTTGTTTGTTTGTTTGTTTGCTTGCTTGTTTTTGAGACCGAGTCTTGCTCTGTCACCCAGGCTAGAGTGCAGTGGTGTGATCTTGGCTCACTGCAACCTCTGCCTCCCAGACTCAAATGATTCTCCTACTTTAGCCTCCCGGGTAGCTGGTACTACAGGCAGGGTTTTACCATGGTGCTCAGGCTGGTCTCAAACTCCTGAGCTCAAGCGATCCTCCCTCTTTACCCTCCCAAAATGCTGGGATTACAGGCATGAGCCACCACACCCAGCCTCCCCGTGTCCTGTTTCACTCCAACTTCCAAGCAAGCATCTCTTCCAGTCACTGGCAGTCATCAGCAACCATGTGCTTTCAAATCTGAGTACTGCTAAAGCCCCACTGCAGTTTAATGTGTGCAATAATTTGTGAAGAATGTTGAGTGATCATAAGTATGGTACGTAGAACATCTCAGCAAACTACCTTTCATATGTGTTTTTTCTACCTTCTAATTCTAGAAAGTGAAATTCGTTATTCTACATGGAAGAAAGCTGTGATGAAGTCAATGGGTTGGGTTACAACTCAATCTCCAGAAAGTGGTAAAAATGTTTTTGTTTATTACTGCCACATTTTCTTAGTATGTTAAATAGTTATTTAAGTATCTAGCCATTTACACATAGCCAGGCTGCTCTGAAGCAAAGCGTTATCGTATGTCCAGAGATTCTAACATTTTGAAAACACTTTAAAGTTCTAAACACAAAATGTAAATTATCAGGTTGATATACATACTTAACCCTATCCTGCCATATCTTTCCTTATTAGTTTATTCTTGGTACTTCAATTGACAACTTAGTCGTCCAAGAGTAAAATTATTTCTAGTTTCTTCTTAATGAAAAAAAAATCAACTAGAGTCTTCATTTTTTTCCCCCTCTCCTCTTACTTTACCTTTTTGGGGGGCTGTCTTTATGACTTGAACCAACTGAAAACTGTATTAATTTCAGAATATATTCTGCTACTTCCTAGGCTGATTCCAAGTACATAATGGGAATTCCTTTGGAATCAGAGAGGAAGAAATATACCAAACATAGTAAATTCGAACTCTTATAAATAGATTGGGAAATACTCTTAGCAGAAAAAATAGTGGACTATTCTACCTTACGATCACTTAGGAAGGTCAAGAGCTTAAGTAAACCATTAAACAGCCTTAAGATGCATAGTATTATTTTTTGCTAAATACAAGATGTGGAGCATAATGAATGGAACAATGGCAAATAATTTATTGAAGCATATACTTTTTTTTTTTTTTTTTTTGAGACAGAGTCTTGCTCTGTCACCCAGGCTAGAGTACAGTGGCACGATCTTGGCCCACTGCAACCTCTGCCTTGTGGGTTTAAATGATTTTCTTGCCTCAGCCTCCCAAGTAGCTGGGGTTATAGGCGCCCACCACCACGCCCAGCTAATTTTTTTGTATTTTTAGTAGAGACGGGGTTTCACCATGTTGGCCAGGCTGGTCTGGAACTCCTGACCTCAAGTGATCCACCCGCCTTGGCTTCCCAAAATTCTGGGATTACAGGCGTGAGCCACCGCACCTGACTTGAGCATATACTTTAATGGGGAAGAGTTGACAAATGAAATAATACCTGCCTTCCTTCCAACCCCAAAGTTAATGTATCTGTTTTTTAGGAAAGCTTCCAGAATTATCTACTGCCACAGATAACTGTGGTCTGTATTTTCAGTCCCGGATGTTCCTATCTGAAGCTTTTGTTTTTCTCCTAAATAAGCTTAATATCTTTTGTTGTGAGACTCAGCTTCCTTTTCCAAGATGATGGCAAAGTTTTTCTTGCTAAGACTGTAATTTTGAGAGACCCTTTACAATTAAACTTCTCAATCATAAGTATTTTTCTAGCACAGTGCTAGTTGCTGTGTGAGATAGACGTAAGCCCTGACTTCTTTTCTAGTTGCCCTTAATTATTGCTTGTAAGAAGTGGAGTTACATGATTTCTTTAACTAGCTGGACGTTTTAAAATGGCACTTTAAATGGCATGTTTAAAATGGCATTTTGTTTTGTTTTTTGTGTTTTGAGATGGAGTCTCACTCTGTCGCCCAGGCTGGAGTGCAGTGTTGCGATCTTAGCTCACTGCAACCTCTGTCCTCCAAGTTCAAGCCATTCTCCTGCCTCAGGCTCCCGAATAGCTGGGATTACAGGTGCCTGCCACCATGCCCGGCAATTTTTTTGTATTTTTAGTAGAGATGGGGTTTCACTATCTTGACCAGGCAGGTCTTGAACTCCTGACCTCGTGATCCACCAGCCTTCCAAAGTGCTGGGATTACAGGCGTGAGCCACCGCGCCCGGCCTTAAAATGGCATTTTAATCCTCCTGTCTCCCTCCCTTCAACCCTATGTCTTACACACAGATATACAGTTCTCCTCACTAGCAGTTCAGGATGTAATTTTAACTGCAAAATTCCCACAAAATCAACTGATCATTTTTCCCTTGTTTGTGTACTTGACTATCAATGAATTTAAAATGCTAAGAAAAAGTTGATAAAACAAAAAAAAGATATGATTGCTCCAATTTCTGCTATCAGCATTAATGATAAAAGTAGTTTGGTTTGTGAGAGTTTTATATTTTAAAGAACTTTGTTTTTGTTTCAGTTAGGCTGCAGTGGATTTAAGCCAGTTTGAAATTTTTTTGTTTGTTTGTTTGTTGGAGATGGAGTTTCACACTTGTTGCCCAGGCTGGAGTGGTGCAATGGCGCGATCTCCACTCACCGCAGCCTCTGCCTCCCGGGTTCAAGCAATTCTCCTGCCTCAGCCTCCTGAGTAGCTGGGATTACAGGCATGTGCCACCATGCCCAGCTAATTTTGTATTTTTAGTAGACACTAGATTTCTCCATGTTGGTCAGCCTAGTCTCAACTCCCAACCTCTCAGGTGGTCCGCCCACCTCGGCCTCCCAAAGTGCTAGGATTACAGGCATGAGCCACCGCACCCGGCCTGAAAATGTTTTTTGAATAGATTTATGAAAAACACTCTAATATGTAATATTTTGGGGGTCTCTAAGCTGTGTAATAAACTTGGAATAGTAATCGTCAGTTAATAAAATGCTAGTTGTATTCCTTTAAGCAATCTAAGCTATATAACTATATAATTTATATGATAACAGCAATACAGATAGAATCCTATTTTAATAAACTTGAAAGGATATTAGAACTGCTACCTGTATCTTTACCTATGGGAAGAATATGAGGCTTGCTTAAGTTTCAAAGCAGTTTGCCAATTTTGAAGCAATCATATTTATTTTCTTGTTTGTGACTACATTTGAATGCTTTGTAAACAATTTTTAACATACTTTTAATATGTGTTTAAAATGTATTGTCAGGTGCATTTTGTTACATACCAAATTCTATTTAAAAAATAACACTGGCCGAGCGTGGTGGCTCACGCCTGTAATCCCAGCACTTTGGGAGACTGAGGCGGGTGGATCACGAGGTCAGGAGATTGAGACCATCCTGGCTAACACGGCGAAACTCCTTCTCTACTAAAAATACAAAAATAAATTAGCCGAGCGTGGTGGCGGGTGCCTGTAGTCCCAGCTATTCGGGAGGCTGAAGCAGGAGAATGGCGTGAACCCGGGAGGCGGAGCTTGCAGTGAGCCGAGATTGCGCCACTGCACTCCAGTCTGGGTGACAGAGCGAGACTCCGTCTCAAAAAAAATAAATAAATAAAAATTAAAACTGAACTAATATTTTAGCAAAAAATAGGGTTTTAAGTTTATCTTAGAACACTAATATAACTCTTCTCTCATAGCCAAAAGACCTATAATTTGAACTTGGGTGGAATTAAATAGATCATTTAGTATATTTGGGGGAAGAATCAAGAAAGCTAAAATTAACAGCCTCCCAAAAAGTTATCCATAGGCTCTCTCTGGCTTTGCCAGCGGAAGGCTAATGTTGGTCTATATGTATTATGTTCTTGGCTGTGTGGCATGCTATCTGTATTGTTTGTTAACTGTCATAAGCCTTCAATATTGATTATATTTTTGATTTGAAGTAATAACTCTTTGCTAGCTTTTATGAATATACTATTTTTATAGCTTATTTTGTTTTGCTATCTTGTGATTCTTAACACAAATATTGTAATTATGTGTCTCTCTTTTGGTTTGCTTGACTGGAATTCTCTTCTGCTTGGATGACCACAGGTGACCCTAGTATCTTCTGTAGTCTGCCCTTGGGCTTTTTTATAGTGAGTAGCATGGTAATGTTAATCGGAGCAAGGTACATCTCAGGTTAGTTACTCTTTAAATTAGACAACTCTATTTAGTTAGCTTTAATGTTTTCGTGTACAACTTAACAGAAATTTTTCAGTGTTTTTCATTCTTTCTGTGTCTAGGAAGCTGGAAACTCAAAGGTCTAATTAGTTAGACCAATTAATCTTTGGGGGCAGTTAGAAGTAAGAACTGTGACTCTGCTTAACCTATTTACATTTTTAATGTGATGATTTATTTAAGAGGGACTACATTCTGCTGTGAGCTGCAGCAATAAGCAAAAGTGAAAATACTAATATTTAAATGAAAGGACTTTCAGACTGCTGAAAGTTAAAGTATAGTTTTGACATTAATTAAATTGTCTTTCAAATGTATACAAATTATTTTTCATACTCCTGAAAATTTGCTAAGCAAGTCTTAACTTTTCAATTCTGGCAAGAGTTTCAGCCAGAGCATGTCAGCAGAGTTCCTGTAAAACCCTAAAACCAGGGAAGATTTATAGTCACTTTTGTTTTAGTTAAAAGAATGTATTTTGTGAACTGAAGTTTTAAAAATGATTGCTTAAATAAAGGGGTTGAAATGAAAATAGAATTATTTTTCCACATTAATTTCTACTGAATAATCTTTTTAAAATAAAAGTAAAATGGCTCAGCATGTTATGAAATATATTGCATAATCTTATTAATTTATAATAGCCATTTTTGGAAGCTGCTCTTGATGATAGCTCAATTTTTCTTAAAATTACTGGCTTAAATGGAAATGATGCTTCTTATTCTGTATGTTCCCATGAAAGTGAAACTTAAAAAAAAAATCTTCATGGTTAGGGAGAGTTAAATTCTCTCTCAATTAATAAGATAATGGCCTGAGCTTAAGATGTAAAATTTAAACTTTAGTGATATGAGAGGGAACATCTGTTTGTCGAGATCTGACAAACATTTATTTAGCTTGTCATTATCATTTTAGTGCTATACATAAATGTAGAACGAAAATTATTTACAGAAAATTATTTGCAGAACATTAGGTTATCTTTTAATGAGAAAATTTGGGTTACTTGCATGAGAATTTAAAACTAGATTATATTACTTTTTCCATATTCTGAATATTCATGCATATTCAGAATAAATTTGTTCAAATTGTCTGCTTCTGTACTAACAATACCTTAACTTGGTATCAGTAACAGAAGAAAAAACTATGGAATGCTACAGTAAATACTGCGTTTCCAAAAACACAACCACTAGTCCAAATAGTTAGTTTTTCTTTGAATTACCTTACAAAAGGCCTCTGTATACATAAATCTATATGGAATCTGTTCTTTCTGCTTCTCAGGAATGTTTGGTGGAACATTCCCATGAGAACTGTAATTTAAATCTATAAAGAAACGTACACATTATTTTAGAAAAAGTTCTGTTACTTTTCATTATCCTGAGTATTTTGGGCTGCATAACAATGGTCTGGAAAAGTAAAGAAAAGAAACATTGCAGCTGAAAGTTTTGATTTGTTTGTTTGTTTGTTTCCCCCTTGGTATCATGACAGCATGAAAAGGCCTTGTCTCTATGAAAATTGAGACATGTGGCATCTCTCTAAGCTAAAAGATGTGCTACGTGTCTAGATTCTTAGGCTTCTAAAATGCACGTGGTCACTATATTTAGGTTCTCTCTTTGATGACATACCCTGCAATTTGAGAGGGCTGGAAATTGTTTGCCTTGGTAAACAATTAGCAACAGTGGCAATATTTGCTAATTTTGGAATTAGCCCTGTTTGTTGCATTTTAATTGTGAGGCATGATTTAGAAATCATATGGACTTTCTAGTTTAATAAATGATTGAATCGTCTTCATTGCTTTAACTCCTGCATTGTATGCATGTATTATTGACATATGTGGTTTTTGTTCCCCATTTCAGGTATTCCATAAAACTTACCAACTCATGGAGTCCCAAGATGTGAGCTTTTTACATAATGAAAGAACCCAGCAATTCTGTCTCTTAATGCGATGACACTATTCATAGACTTTAATTTTATTTATAAGCCACTTGCTGCATGACCCTCCGAGTAGACCTGTGGCTTAAAATAAAGAAAATGCAGCAAAAAGAATGCTATAGAAATATTTGGTGGTTTTTTTTTTTTTTTTTTTTTAACATCCACAGTTAAGGTTGGACCAGCTACCTTTGGGGCTGACCCCCTCCATTGCCATAACATCCTGCTGCATTGCCTCTAAGATGTAGGAAGAATTTGGATCCTCACCATTGGAATCTTCCATCAAACATATTCAAACACTATTGGACCAGGATTTGAGTCTCTGCATGACATATACTTGATTAAAAGGTTATTACTAACCTGTTACAAATGAACAGCTCTTTGATTTTAACGGACACCCCAAAAGTCTTCTTGTCTACATAGTAGAAGACGGCAACACCTTCACTGAATGTTTGAATAGAAACTTCTACTAAATTATTAAAATAGACATTTAGTGTTCTCACAGCTTGGATATTTTTCTGAAAAGTATTTGCCAAAACTGAAATCCTTCAGATATTTTCCTTTGTCCCACTAGTTATGATGACTTTCTGTCTGGATCTTACAGGAAAGGATACTTTCTTTTTTCTTCCATCTTTCCTTTTTATATTTTTTACTTTGTCATACCTGCCTATATATTTTATACACTGAGGGTAGCCCATTTATAAATTAAGAGCACATTAAATTCAGAAGGTTCTAACAGGGCTGGTCTTAAGTGAACCACTATGTATATAAATATGTTAGAAAACAGCTGTATACATTTTTGGGCAACGGTTATGCATAATATTTACCAGGAGAATTTTTTTCTTAAAGAGCCAACATTTAAAATTTATGTTTTATGTCAATAAAAGAAAATATACTTTATTGTGACTTCAACTATATTTCTTATCCCTTACATTTTTATTTGTCTTAGCTTAAAAAAAGAAGAAACTGTGGAATACTACAGTAAATATTGTTTTCAAACACAAGCAATAATTCAAATAGTTATTTTTCTTTTGAATTAATTTTAGACATATTTGGGATCCTATTGAGGGGATAAGAGGATGTCAAAAAAAGTTAAATACCTAAGTAGAAAAAAATATAGAAATAAAGCCAATAATCTCTTTCAGTTCAAATGTTAGCAACTGTTAATAAGAAATTGCTTTCTGGGATGACGGAATTATCTCTGCTTAGTATCTTATTGTAACTGAAAAAAGGTTTATCATTACAAATGCCTTCCAATGAAACCAAGAATTTCTCAAAATATTTAATGTCACATAAGAAGTTACCTAATCTAGCTTCTTAATGTCAATTTTTAAAAAATCTTAAAATTACTTAGTTTTGTAGTAAACAGTGAATAAAAGGTTGCCTCCTAATTATTTTTTTCAATTAGTGCTGAATGGGAAAACATTTATATCTTACTATAAAAGGTTCTGTTTTGTTTGGAATTGATGGTAGCTTTATTTACTGTTCTGATTGTGCTGTTTCTAAATTATTGAATCTGCTAGGTTTCATTGATGCAGCCACCACTTAAGTGACATAAATATTATAGAGAGGTACTGTGAAATGATCACTTTGTGGCAGGGGTACTTTTAAACAATGTTTCTACAAAAGTAGGTTGAGTTCATTGTAAATAATTGTGAAAACCACTGTTCAAATAATTTTAAGATTACATTAATTTTTCTATAAATTGTAGATTTATAAATGTTTGAAATTGTACACATTGATATTTAATGACAAATTTACTTAAAATAAATTGACCCCTCATTCTTACTTGCACTTCTCATTTACAGACTAGAACTTAGATGAAAGTTAAATTAAGAAAGATGTTTCAGGAAATGTGAAACTTGGCTGTTAGCACTTGATAGGGCACACTCTGAAGAGTTAACCAACAGCCGAAGAAGTAATTTCTGTAATGATGAACACCTTAATCATTCTGTTAGAACAGACTACACTGTCCCATCTCAGCATTTGCAGAAAATACGTTGGTAAGGTCAGCAGCCATTATCAATAGGGCCTTGCGTGGCTAACCTTGACCACCATTCTTCTCTCAATCTGATAGGCAACACCTCAATCCTTTGTTCTCCAACTAATCAGTAAAATAAGTAATGCATCTCTGCTTCTGTAATGATATCTTAGAATTTTTAGTATGTTTCTTTTGAAATGCCCAAAGCCCAATTCTTTGGGATATCTTTTGGGTATCTGGTATCATGTGGGAGTGAAGAATGAAAGTTTTTGGAGAAACCAACAAATGAAAGCTGTGATAGCACAGAAGCTAACGGCGTTGACAGTGGAGTAGGTAGTATTTACTCTGTAGTGTTTACAACATAGTAGATAGAAGTACAAAATTTTTTTTAACTGTAACTCTTTCATAGCTTGTTTTATCTAGTAATATTTAAATAATGACGTTTCCTTGATCCTTTGCTTTTGCAACCTAACAACTTTAATAATAAGTTCACATAATAAACAATGAGTAGAAAATTGAGTGACTTTGTAAACCAATCTGATTTCTACTTTGTGTGTACTTTATAGGTACATATCTTCATTTTGGCCTTATCATTAAATATACATTGTGCCAAGTATCGTAGACAAAAAAAAACCTCTCACAGGTATTTCCTGAGATTGCCCCGTCATCAAATTTAATGAAAATGACCCATTAAATTAAATTTGAGGACCATAAAGATAAATATTCTGAGAAGGAGAAGTTAGGTTAAAAACAAGTTTCTCAACTAGGCCAATATCTTTAATTGCCAGTTTTCATTCAATTTCAAATAACTAGTTCTACCTGACAGCGTAACAGTTGAGAGGATGACAATATTTTATTTTAAAAAGCAGCTTCAGGCCGCTTTCAATTTTCCTGTCTAGTATTAAGTAGTTTCTTTTATTCCTTATTATTGAACTTGATAATATCTATCTCATAGATTTCTTCTTATTGTATGACTAGTTTACAAGTGGATTTCATAAATATCAAATCATTTAATCACCAAAATATCCATCAAAGAGAAGCTTGTTAAATAAATTCTGGTACAGCCATACAGAGAAAATGTGTAGCTTTAGAAAAGGATGAGGATACTCTCTAGAAAGATATGGTATTCAGGGTAAGTGAAAAAGCAAGGTGCGGAGCAGCATGTAACTGTACTACCCTTCTATTAGAAAGAGAGAGACAGAGAAACTAGAATGTTTGCCTATGCCGGAAGGACAGAAAAGCTGTTAATAGTGCTTATCCACTGGGACAGAAAGGGGTGATAATTAGGCACTTGGGAGAAAGGGGTGGGAAAAAATTTCACTATACATATATGTGTGTGTGTGTGTGTGTGTGTGTATGTATATGTGTGTGTGTGTGGATATATACACATTTTTTTTTTTGAAACGGAGTCCCACTCTTGCCCAGGCTGGAGTGCAGTGGCATGATCTGGGCTCACCATAACCTCCGCCTCCAAGGTTCAAGCAATTCTCCTGCCGCAAGCCTCCCGAGTAGCTGGGACTACAGGTACATGCCACCACGCCCAGCTAATTTTTGTATTTTTGGTAGAGACGGGGGTCTCACCATATTGGCCAGATGGGTCTTGAACTCCTGACCTCGCGATCCACCCCCCTTGGCCTTCCAAAGTGCTGGGATGACAGGCGTGATGCCACTGTGTCCGCCTGTCCACTTTATTTCTTTGATAAAACTGTTTGCTTGGAAATGAGAATGTTACTCCTCTTATAAAAATTGTAAAATGAAAGGTTAGAAAGGAGAAAGTCACCCATAGTCCTAAAATGATCCCTGTGGTTATTTTGATTTTCCCCCAGACTTTAAGGGAATATTTCATAGAACTTGAGCATTCATAAACTATATAAAAATTTCAACATGCAAAATAATCAGGGCTGTCATGTATGTAGACACAGGTAAACTAAAAGTATAGAACAGGCATAGAGATGATGAATACCAAGTTTAGTGGTGATTACCTCTGAAAGAGTTGGATGGGGTCAGGGAAGGGGACTTTGCTGAAACCTGGAAAGTTGTGTTTGTAAAAAAAATTAAGAGTTAAAACAAATATAGCAATACCTTAAGATTTGGCACTGCTTAGTGGTGGGTACACATGTCTTTATTATATCCTCTACATTTCTGTATGCTCCATATATTTCATAATAAAAAGATAAAGTGTGTTTCTCCTGATTGTGTGGATCTAAATCCATCACTTACTGTCTGTCTATCAGTGTAGTTTTGTTAGTACTGACAGCCTTCCCAATTAGAAGGGTTGAAATTTTATTGATCTTATCTTTTGGCAGAATTATTTCAAGCACCTCCTATGAAGCATCAATATACAGAAGAAATAATGTGTACTAGAAATTACATCCTGGCTGGGTGCGGTGGCTCACGCCTGTAATCCCAGCACTTTGGGAGGCTAAGGTGGGCGGATCAGTTGAGATCAGGTGTTTGAAACCAGCCTGGCCAACATGGTGAAACCCATCTCTAATAAAAATACAAGAATTAGCTGGGTGTGGTGGCACACACCTGTAATCCTAGCTACTTGGGAGGCTGAGGCAGAAGAATCGCTTGAACCTGGTAGGTGGAGGCTGCAGTGAGCCAAGATGGCGCCACTGCACTCCAGCCTAGATGACAGGGCAAGACTCCATCTCTAACAACAACAACAAAACACACAAACAAAAAAAAGAAATTACATCCTTACTTAGCCATTCACTTGTTATGAACAGAATTTAGAAGACTCAAAAAAGAAATGCCCATTTGTTTTCTATATAGTACCTTCCATGAATTTTAGTAGATAACTGCATGGCTGTAAGACCATCATATTTGTAATTACGTGTTAAGGCTAGAAAGTTTCTAGACAGAAAAGTCTTGACTCTACATTTAAGTTTAGTGTCCAAGGGAAAATAATTGTTATCATCATATTAGATTTTAAGTTATGTACGAGACCTGTTTTATTGTATTCCGTGTTCTAATTCATTACAGTCCAAAGAAAGCACTAAATAATAAAATGGAATGACATTTGTTTCCTTTCGAATATGTGTTTAAAAGACCACAAAAACGTGGTTAAAACAAAACGGTAGGGTGATCATGGAAGTGATTAAAACCTGCTATTGAAGGGAAAACTTGACTCTAAAATAGAACAATTCTCTAATTTCACCTATGCTGGGTTTCTCCCCAATTATGGTTTGATATTTTAATTCTCCTTGCCCACTCAGGGAGACGTTACTGGTAGTTAGTTGCATTGTATAATCGATTTTAAAGGAAGAGACATAACTAATGACTAAAACTAAGTTATTAGGATTCTTCCATGGCTTTTCAATGTTATCTATGTCTCCATCCCACAGGTTCAGTTAATTCTCTAATTCTATATGTTAAATAAATGTGTATCCTGCAAGGATATACACTCACCCCCAACACAGACACACACACACACACACACACACACACACACACACACACAGAGTACTTTTTTTTTTTTTTTCTTTTGAGACGGAGTCTCGTTCTATCGCCCAGGCTGGAGTGCAGTGTTGCGATCTCAGCTCACTGCACTCCACCTCCCGGGTTCACACGATTCTCCTGTCTCAGCCTCCGGAGTAGCTGGGACTGCAGGCACATGCCGCCATGCCTGGTATTTTTGTATTTTTAGTACAGACACGGTTTCACTATGTTGGCCAGGCTTGTCTCGAACTCCTGACCTCGTGATCCGTCCGCCTCAGCCTCCCAAAGTGCTGGGATTACAGGTGTGAGCTACTGCGCCCAGCCAGAGTACATATTTTTGTTCAGGATAATCAGAAATGAGTATAAGAGAGATTCTTAATGTTTTATATTAAGCAGGTTCATTTAGAATAAACAAAACCAGAGCTATTATCTTCTATGGATTAAGACTGGAATAATAAAAAATATTGGAAGGAGATTTTTTTTGTCAGGTCTCCCATGTATACAGGTGTTCATCAGAGACACCATGTTCCCCTTGTCTCCCTCTCAGAGAGAGACACCCATAGATGGCAGGCGTGGGCAGGGCCATGCCTGTCATACACAGGGCTTCGTATATGCTGAAGCCTGCAGCTGGTTATTACTGTCTCCTAGTTAGCTCCAATAACTGTGTTTGGCTAATTGCATTGCACTCCCTGCTAGCCACCTGAGTCTCCCCAAAAGAAGACTGCCCTTCAAAACTAAGGAAAGAAAATCTTCACACCATTATCCAGCCCCAGATTCTTGGCTTGAGCCAAGTACCTATGTAGCTCAAGCCAAGGATTTTTGTGCCCAACTCGAAGAAGTGGTGAAGCTACAAGTGTTAACATAGATTTCTTACATTTAAATCATAGTGGACAGGACTTCAATGGTTGTGGTTTTATTATTAAGTTGTATTTTAGACACCATAATGCCAATATTAAGTGATTTTAATGTGAACAGATGCTGAACCATTTCTACTGAAATGTCTCAGATATCCAATCAAAATTTATTAAGGAATTGTACCATACAAGATTCCCCTGTTTTTCAACCAGAGAATCAGAAGCTTAGGGGAAAAAAAATTCCCTTATTTTCCAAATCCATCACTTGTAGTCTAAACTATTTTAAGTTTTATTTATTTTCTTGAGATGGGGTGTTGCTCTATTGCCCAGGCTAGAGTGTAGTGGCACAATCACGGTTCACTGCAGCCTCGACCTCCCAGACTCAAGCCATCCTCCAGGATTAGCCTCCTGAGTAGCTGGGACCACAGGCACGCACCACCACACCCAGCTAATTTTTAAAAAAAAATTTGGGGAGATGTGGGCTCACTATATTGCCAAGGCTGGCCTTGAACTCCTGGGTTCAAGAGATCCTCCCACCTCGGCCTCCCAAAATGCTGGGACTACACGTGTGAGCCACCACACTCAGCCTAAACTCTTTTATCAGCTTGCTAAAGGCCATGTAAATAGAATAGGCTCTAGTGACCCAGTCAGTCACCTTTTGAAAAGCTGATCTCTTGTAAGAAACAAATTCGGCCGCTAGGTGGCGCTACTTTCCACAGTTGGGCTTCTCTGTCTCAGTCTATCAGCAGAAGTTGCTACTGTACTGGTTTTTAGTAATCATAGTAAAGTGAAAGCATTGTAGTGACCGTGGGAGATGTACAGAATGCTTTCATGCTAGGATCGTAAAAACCAGAGGGTTAACTGAATCCAACAATCCGTTTACGCTCTTGCATCTTTGGTTTTCCTTAGACTTTCAGCTCATCATAAAAGTAAGGTTTATAGACATTTCTCTTTATAATTTAACACTTACTACTTGAATATCTCCGCTAATTACACATATACTCTGCTAAATTTATTTAATCACAAATATAATCTTAGTTATACCCTGTTCTATTAAAGCGTTTTTTTAATAAAAACATTTCTGTTTATGCTTGAGTCTTGGAATGACATACTAGAATCAATCAATTCCAAGGCAAAATTGTTCCTTCATTATTTTCCCAGTATGAACCAACTTTTTTTTACTCTTATTTTTTTTTGTTTTTTTTGCTTTTGCCTTTCACCGAATGATTCTAGAGAGGTATACAGAAAAAAATCTCTTTTTATATAACAATCTATAAACATGGCCAAATCAAGACAAAATCATGTTAATTGTCCTGTATGTTGATAGCATCATTATTGCATCAATACCAGGCAAATCTGTAACTCTATTATCATTGTCATTAGCTTTTTACATGTTGAGCTTTACGAAGTTGTTAAGAAAGTATTCTTTATTACCACAATCCATCAGCATTTTGATCATATGTTGTAAGTGCCATAGCATCCAAGTATAATAAAACTGCCAGGCACAGTGGCTCACACTTGTAACCTCAACACTTTGGAGGCTGAGGTGGGAGGATTACTTGAGGCCAGGAGTTTGAGACCAGCCTGGACAACACAGTGAGACCCCATCTCTACACAAAAATAATCTTAAAAAGAAAAATTGGCCAGGCATGGTGGTACATGCCGGTGGTCCTAGCTAACATTCCACATACAGTTTTAAGACACAAAGTATATACTTCTTTAAAAAAACCACAATAGATTCATATCAACAATAATAAGCTACATATAGGATTAAATTTATTTAATCACAAAATTTCTTTAATCTTTAAGCCAATAATTTTTTTTTTTTTGAGACAAGATCTTACTCTGTCACCCAGGCTGGAGAGCAGTGGTGTGATCATGGCTCACTGCAGCCTTGACCTTCCTAGGCTCAGGTGATCCTCCCAGCTCAGCCTCCCCAGTACGAGTACCTGGGACTCATACTTGCACCTGCACCCAGCTAATTTTTGTGTTTTTTGTAGAGACAGGGTTTTACCATGTTTCCCAAGCTGGTCTCAAACTCCTGGGCTCAAGAGATCCTCCCACCTTGGCCTACCAAAGTGTTGGGATTACAGGCATGATCTACCATCCCCAGCCTAAACCAGCAATTTTAACACCGTAATCCGTTGGGCATCTTTTGGATAAGGTTTATTTCAAATTGAATTGTTTTATTTAAAATAAGAAATTTTTAAAAATTTAATATATTACTCTAAAAACCAAACTATTTTGGAACTGAGTAATCCAAATGTAAAAGAAGTAAAGGCATTTTGCTTTGCATTGTACTATTAGTGAGAATTGAGTTGTAGATTTATAGATGCTGTAATTATACAACAATGAACGTACAGGCAAGGAAAGTAGGCATATAAATTGTCTTGCTCACAAAACTATTTTTGGAGCTAACTCTCTTATAGAAAATCATCAAAAAGGGTTTTATCCAAAATGTTTCAGTAGGATGTTAACTTGAAATAAAGTGAATGGCCTTAGGGTTATGCTATTCCTTCTCCTCTCAGGTTTCTAGGTTAAGAAATAATGAATTTTGTTTCTAAATGTTGCTTTGGCAGAGCTAATTGTAGTCCCCTTGGGTGAAGGGATTGGAAAAAGGAAAATTCAGTTTTTTTACCCTGCTTCAGTAATCAATTGACTTTGGTATACCCAAGTGGACTTGGCCATTTTAACTGTGTATGCTTAAAAATTTTTTCTGAAGTCAAAAGGAAAAAAAATACAATTCTGCCATCAAATATTTGATGACTACAGTAAAATATATTTACATTGTTAACACATTTTTCATAAATATCTTCTCAAAATAACAAATAACAAGAATTATGATAGTAATGTTTTAGGCATTAAAATTCCAGTTTAAGATATTTGTGGGGTTTTGTTTGTTTGTTTGTTTGTTTGTTTGTTTGAGTTGGAGTCTGGCTCTGTCGCCCAGGCTGGAGTGCAGTGGCAGAATCTCGGCTCACTGCAAGCTCCACCTCCCGGGTTCACGCCATTCTCCTGCCTCAGCCTCCCGAGTAGCTGGGACTACAGGCGCCCACCACCATGCCCAGCTAATTGTTTGTCTTTTTAGTAGAGACGGGGTTTCACCGTGTTAGCCAGGATGGTCTCGATCTCCTGACCTCATAATCTGCCTGCCTCGGCCTCGCACAGTGCTGGGATTACAGGCGTGAGCCACCGCGCCCAGCCAGTGTTTGTGGTTTTTAATAAATAGTGAGCTGGGTGTATCAGTTATCTATTGCTATGTAAGAGACCACCTCACAACGTAGTGGCTTAAAACAACAACCATTTTGTTGGTCAGTATTCTGTAGAGCATCGATTTGATCTGTTCTACTGAGGGCAGTTCTGTTGGTCTTGCTTAAATTACTCCTGGACAAGTAATCCAAGTCAAATGGCCCATTGGCTGGAGGCTGGATGGCCCTGGTTGACCTCACTCATACATCTGGGAGTCAGCTGGGGCTATCAGCCAGAGCCCCTCAGTTTTCCACATTGCTTATCCAGCAGGATAGCTCAGACATCTTCCCATAGTGGCTGGATTCCAAGAGGGCAAGAGTGGAAGGCTTCATGAGGCCTTGACTTTGGAAAGTCCCACAGTGTCACTTCTGCCACTTTTTTTTTTTTTCTTTTGAGACAGGGTCTCACTCTGTCACCCAGGATAGATGCAGCAGCATGATCACAGCAGTGGCACATTGCAGCCTCTACCTCCTGGGCTCAGGCAATCCTCCCATCTCAGCCTCCCAAGTAGCTGGGGTCACGGCACGTGCCTCCATGCTCGGCTAATTTTTGTATTTTTTGTAGAGAGAGGATTTTGCCATGTTGCTCAGGTTGGTCCTGAACTCCTGGACTCAAGCAATCCACCTGCCTCAGCCTCCCAGAGTGCTGGGATTACAGGCATGAGCCACCACAGCAAGCCTACTTCCACACCTTTCTATTGGTCAAAGCAAATCATAAGACTGCCTACATTCAAGGGAAGGGAAAACAGACCCCCCCCTTTTTTTTGTTTTTTTTTTTTGAGATGGAGTCTCGCTCTGTCACCCTGGCTGGAGTGCAGTGGCGCAATCTCGGCTTACTGCAGCCTCTGCCTCCCAGGTTTCAGTGATTCTCCTGCCTCAGCTTCCCAGGTAACTAGGATTACAGACATGTAGCCACTACGCCCTGCTAATTTTTGTATTTTTAGTAGAGACAGGATTTCACCATGTTGGCCAGGCTAGTCTTGAACTCCTGACCTCAGGTGATCTGCCCACCTTGGCCTCCCAAAGTGCTAGCATTACAGGCGTGAGTCACCGTGCCTGGCTGAGACCTCTTGATAGGAAGAGCAGCAGATAGTTTGTGGCTATATTTATCTTTCACAGTAGGTTATTCAGATCAACCTCATTGAAAATGTCAAAATAATACCTTAAAAGTATTGAAGTGGCCTGGTGTGGTGGCTAACGCCTGTCATCCCAACACTTTGGGAGGCCGAGGCAGGCGAATCACTGGAGGTCAGGAGTTCGAGACCAGCCTGGCCAACATGGCAAAACCCCATCTCGACTAAAAATACAAAAATTAGCCAGGCTTGGTGGCACACGCCTGTAATTCCAGCCGCTTGGGAGGCTGAGGCAAGAGAATTGCTTGGACCCAGGGGGCGGAGGTTGCAGTGAGCCAAGATTGCACCACTGCAGTCCAGCCTGGGTGACAAAGCGAGACTCCATCTCAAAAAAATAGAAGAGTATTGAAGAGCTGAAAAGACATTAGTGAACTCCTAGGGCAAGTTTTAATTTCGGGGGGATAGGCTGTAATCAGAGAAATAAGCTTCTGAGCACCAAAGATGAACAGGCTTCACACTTGAGATCCAGATCCAGAAGTCCAGGATCAAGATGCATTCAAAATATAGGGACTCTTCTAGAAGTTTCTCCAGCATTACAGAAGGATCCAAAAAGACTACACCTCCAGTATAAGGACTCGATCTATTGCCTAACTCCCCTGTCCCTGGGGACTACAGAGATGGTTGCCTTGGCTAAGAGCAGAGCTAGAGAAGAAAAAATAAAAGGAAACGTATCCCTCAGAAGTTGTTGCCACATACCTGCCCTTTTGCAAATTTGCACCCCAGAGACCCGTAGCCCCAATGAACAGGGTCCATCAAGCCCTAAACTTGGTCGTCGCAATCTGGATTGGAAGTGCTCCCAGGTGGCTGAGCGAATCAAATCACAAAGCCTCTTTAACCTAGGCCTTTGGAGGCCACCAAAAATAATTGTCCAAAGGCAATGAAAGGCATGGGGTCAGAGATAGTACTGACACAGCAGTTAAGAAGAAAGTACTTAGGCGGGTAGGGAGGGTACAGGAACGGGAGTCCGCAGTAAGGTCTTCCTTATAATGAAAAGCAGCCCCCAAATCATTTTATTTTCTAACAAAAAGCAGCCTGTAAAATCGAGCTGCAGATAGAGACAAGCAAACCTGAATTTTGCACGGGTGAATGCCGGTAGTTGTGACAATAGGAAAAGACATGATCAAAATGGCAGCTCCATCTTCCCTTCCTTTTGCCAGCCATGTGTACAATAGGGAACAGACAAGATGGCACCAGCGAAGTGGAAAGCCCATTTGCATAATAAGATTAGGTAGGGTGACTGGCTTTCCCCACAAACAATGCAAATGTCACACCTGGTCCAACCAATCTGTGGGTCTATGTAAATCAGACACTGTCTCCTCAATTCTGCCTATAAAATCTGCTGCAGTCCACCGCAGGCTGGCTTTTCCCTTTCAGACACCTCTCTCTCGCAAGAGAGAGCTGCTCTCCTCTCTTCTTTCTTTTGCCTGTTAGACTTTCCGCTCCTTAACCCACTCACATGTGTTTGTGTCCTTAATCTTCTTGGAGCAAGATGATGAACCCCGGGTATTTACCCTAGACAACGATGCTGCTTCAGTACTAGAAAGCAAGGCATCATGAATGTGAACCAGCTGATATAACAGCAGAAGATTTTAACAATTTCAGATGTTATCAGACAAGTTTCAAGAAATAAATGACAAACTTGAAAACATTCACAAGGCAGAAAGCTATAAAAGAGACATGGCAGGTTTGAAAAAGAAACGAACTGAACCTCTAGGGATGGAAAATTCAATAACCAAACTTAAGAACGCAGTGGATATTGTGAACCCTAAATATCTGAGACAGGTCACAACCAATTTAGAAAGTTTATTTTGTCAAGGTTAAGGAAGAGCCCGTGACACAGCCTCAGGAAGTCCTGATGACATGCGCCCAAGGTGATCGGCACACAGCTTGGTTTTATACATTTTAGGGAGACATGAGACATCAATCAATATATGTAAGATGTACATTGATTTGGTCTGGAAAGGCGGGACAACTCAGGCCACGGAGAGGGCTTCCTGGTCATAGGTAGCTAAGAGACAAACAGTTGTATTCTTTCGAGTTTCCGATTAGCCTTTCATTGAATGGACGATTTACATGTGAGAGGAGGGTAGAGGAACAGTCACTAACGTCTTAGTGTGGTTTAGTGAAATAATAGGGCAGAGGAAGGGGATCTCAGGAGCCTCAGACGGATCCCGTCTGTCTGTCCTTTGTCCACAAAGAATTTGTGGGCGAATTGTGAGGGAGGTCTGTAGCTTTTTTTTTTTTTTTTTTTTTAAATCTTTGTAGCTATGTTATTTAGAAATAAAATGGGAGGCAGGTTTGCCTGACGCAGTTTCCAGCTTGAGTTTTCCCTTGGTTTAGCGATTTGGGGGTACTGAAATTTATTTTCCTTTCACAATATATTGAACAGATTGGACACATCTTATTACTCTCCCAGTTTAATTAGTAAACTGTTTTGGTTTTGTTTTTTTAAGATGGAGTCTCACTCTGTCACCCAAGCTGGAGTGCAGTGGTGTAATCTCAGCTCACTGCAGCCTCCAACTCCTGGGTTCAGGTGATTCTCGTGCCTCAGCCTCCGGAGTAGCTGGGCCTATGGGCGCACACCACTATGCCCAACGAATTTTTGTATTTTCAGTAGAGATGGGGTTTCACTATGTTGGCCAGGCTGGTTGCAAACTCCTGACGTCCGACTTCAAGTGATCCACCCACCTCAGCCTCCCAACGTGCCGGGATTACAGGCTTGAGCTACCGTTCTCGGCCATTAATTAGCAAACTGGAAAGCAGATTGGGACAAATTACCCAGCATTGAGCAAAGAAAAAAAAGAAGGGGAAAAAAATCTCTGCCAGCCCGACTAGGAGTCCTGGAGTGGAGATTGCCAGTTAAAGAAGTCTCACACTGGGCAGAAGTGGCCAGGCCCAAGTTTCACTGAGCAGTCTTTGAAAGTGCTGGATGTTTGGTAAATGTCTACAACTTTTATTTAAAGATAAGGATGGAAGGTGACCCTTCCTCTGTGAATAATAATGAAAAACCAGACAGGAAAAGAATCTCTTTATATAGTTTATATACCTCATGCTCAGTCATTGGCTGGGGGCCACCCTGAGAAAAGCATAATCTCTGTTCAAAAACTGACATGGGTCCTGCAGGAGCTAATGGCTGGAGGCATATATAGGTAGTAAAACTATTAAAAAATGCAAAGGAGGCTGGGCATGGTGGCTCAGGCCTGTAATCCCAGAACTTTGGGAGGCCAAGATGGGTGGATCACTTGAGGTCAGGAGTTTGAGACCAGCCTGGGCAACACGGTGAAACCCTGTATCTACAAAAAAAAAAAAAAAAAAAAGCAAAGGACACTGAGAGTCATCCCAAGTATCAGACTCCAAAGCCAAACCTCTTAACCACTCCCCCAAGTTTCTTAGCATCATTGACCCTCTTCTGAACATGATCAACTATTGTTCTGCCATATGCATTTCTGGGGCCAAAAGTTGGGGGATGCATATGTTCAAAAATGTTACCAAGAAATGGTAGTGAGATAGTATATGGTCAGGCGCAATTCAGCCACCCACCTTGACATCCTACTAGGATAGCTTAGATTATACATTCTACTCTATGACACACGCAGACTTTCCAGGAACGTGTGCCACTCCCACTCAATAAAGTTGCCATGACGAATATTTGCAGGTATATTTACTTCTAAGCCTTTATTTTCTACTTCAATAGCTTCTGCCATTAATATTTATTATTAATCCACAAAGCCTACATGATTGTACCTAAGTAGGTGACCCTGAATTATCAAATTTCTATCCTATCAACCACAGAAGATTTATTTGTTCCAGGAGTAATTTATTTTGTAATCACTGATTCTCTGTGGGGCGTGGGGATTTCAGAGCTTTTCATGGCCATTGCTTCTCAGCTCACTAGAAAAATAGACTGAGCAGTCTTTGAAAATGCTGGATGTTTGATAAATGTCTACAACTTTTATTTAAAAATAAGGATGGAAGGTGATCCTTCCTCTGTGAATAATAATTAAAAACCAGACAAGAAAAGAATCTCTTTACGTACTTGGGGTGAAAGGGGCACAGTGAGTGATACATTTCATAACTCAGTTTAATGAACAAACTTTTTACCCACCTGTTCTGGCAATATACACATGTAGAAATAATAGATAAATTAAAAGGTTTGTATATGCTTTATAAATAAAATAAAGGAGAAGCCATCTCAGATAAATTTAACCATCATTTAGGGGAAAAAATTGGAAATAAAAGGTCAAATAAATCATCTTCTGCGCCTTAAAACTTTTTAAAACCACATTTTAAATGTGAGGTGGAGGAGGGAGAGGAAGGGGAACGGGGGAAGATAGGAGAAAGAGGAGAGAGGGAGAAAGAAGCAAATTAAAAACCAAATGGCCAGGCATGGTGGATGCTAGCACTTTGGGAAGCTGAGGCAAGAGGATCGCTTGAGCCCAGAAGTTCAAATCCAGCCTAGGTAATATAGTGAGACCTCATCTCTACAAAAAATTAAAAAATTAGCTGGGTATGGTGGTGTACACCTGTGGTCCCAGCTACTTGGGAGGCTGAGGCTGGAGGATCACTTGAGCCCAGAAGGTTGAGGCTGTAGTGAGATGTGATCATGCCATTGCACTCCAGCCTGGGCAACAGAGTGAGACCCCATCTTGAAAAAAGAAAAACAAAACAAGCAAACCAACCAACCCAGGAACTCAGTGTGGCCAGTAGATTGAAAAGACAAGTCATTATTGAAAAACCCTTATTAGCTCACTGTCAAAGTCAATATGATAAATTATTGTGCAAAAATACTCCATCCCTCTCCTCTACTTCTGTGGAAGGACTCTATGTCACCCCATCTTAACTTTGAACTTGGCTACATGTTGGGCCAGTGGAATGTTAACAGATATGCCACAAGCAGAGACTTCAAAAGTGCCTGTGCAGTTGAGTGTGTCTTCTTGCGCCCCTGCATCATCAGGAGACGTGCCTTGGCTAACCCTCTGAATCAAGGATGATGAGAGACACATGGAGTTAATGAAAATCCAGCTTAAACCATCAGACCCCCCCGCCGGCTGATCCGCAGACATATAAGCAAAATCAACGTTTATTGCTGTATGCCATAGAAACATTGCATTTTGTCATTACTTACCAATAGCTGACTGATACAATAATTATATCTCTTCTAAATGTTCTAAAGAAAGGATTTTTTTTTGAGATGAAAAGCTTACATAAGTAAATGTATAGTGGTCCATGAAATACTTTGAGTCAAGTAGAAGACATGGGACATACCAAAATACAATTCAAAGTTTTCTCATTAGAATCACAAAATCCACAAGAAGTGATACTGCAGTGGCTGGAGAACCTGCTAGGGAATCAATGCATCAAAGCCATGGAATGACTGAGCATCAATCAATTCTATGCTTTGGTCTTGACTACTGAGGACACAAATAACGTTAACATAGCTAGACACCAGGTCAAGAACACTAGGTCAAATCGGTGTTGGGCATATGCTAATGTACTGACTCTACATAAATGTCAATAAATCACTGGGATTGTAGAAAATTCTCCTACAAGTTTTGAAGTCATTCACTATTAAAACAATAAAAACATATGTGGCAGATTGTTTCAGTAATTATCTCAAATTTGGTCACAGCTCTCTATATCCAGGTCCTTAAGTGGTCCTCTTGTACAATGATTGTGGACTTCACTATGTGACTTTTGTCCAATGAAACAACAGTAAATGAGATGCAAATGAAAGCAGGGAAACTGACAGCACTCTGGGGCTAGCTAGTCTTTGGAGCTCTGATACCATCATGTAAAAGAGAGCAGGTGTATTAGTCTGTTTTCACGCTGCTAATAAAGACACATCCAAAACTGGGTAATTTATAAAGGTTTAATGGATTCACATTTCCACATGGCTGGGGGTGGGGTGCCTCACAATCATGGTGGAAGGCAAAGGAGAAGCAAAGGCAGGTCTTACATGGCAGCAGGCAAAAGAGAGCATGTGCAAGGAAACTGCCCTTTGTAAAACCATCGGATCTCATGAGACTTACTCACTACCATGAGAACAGTATGAGGGAAACTGCCCCCATAATTCAATTATTACTGCCCCCCCATGTGGGAATTATTACAATTATAGGTGAGATTTGGGTGGAGACACAGCCAAACCATATCAGCAGGCTAGCCTACTGGAAGATGAGCAGATCATGTGGCGCATACCACCCATCTGAGCACAGCCCAAATTGGCAAGCCTCAGAATTGTGACTGAATAGATTGTTGTTGTTTTAAACCATTACATTTTGGGGGTGATTATACAGTAAAAGCTACCTGATACACTGTGTGAGTGACCTCATGTGAATGCCTTTGCAATTCTTGTCCAAAAGAAAGTGCAGCTTGTTAGCTTGTTTTTACCTTTAAGAAGTTGCTAGAAACCTTAATAAAGATAATATTGAAATTTGGCGAGATATGTGAATCAACTTTGACACTTTCTTCAGCCTGCATCTACCCATCACCAAAGTCTGCTGTTCTTATCTCCTATACATCTGAACTCCTTTTCTCCATGTCCACTGGCACCATCCTAGTCCAGGCTCTCAGCTATAGTAATAACCAGGGATTCCTCTTAACCCATCTCCCTGCACCCACCCTGGTCCCACTTTGAAGATCTGTTCTCCATGCAACTGTCAGAACAATCATTTTAAAAGCGAATCTGAACATGCCCTTTCCCCCAACTTAAGATCCTTTATTCACTCTCATTTATCTTAGGATAAAAACCTCTGTATTTCCTGGGACCTACAGCCCTTCCCAGGATATGCTGCTCCCCATCTCCAGCCTCCAGCCCTTCCTTCAGTTCTGCTGAAGGGTGGTGGCTCCTCCTGCCACAGAACCTTTTTGTGTGCTGTTGCTTTTGCCTTGGGTTCTGCACCTCTTGCTCCCCACTCTCCTTCCCACCTTCTCATCTCATCTCAGGCATCACTTACTCTGGGAAGCCTTTTCTGCCCCCCAGGTCCAGGTTATATTCTTCTCCTTTATTTGTACTTTTATCGCATTTTTTGGATTGGATATACTTACGTTTGTATAATCATAAGATTGATGTCTGTATTCCCAACTACAGTATAAACTCTAGAAAGCAAAGAATGCTGAATTTTGCTCACCTGTAGAGTTCTAATATCAGGCATTGTACCCATCAAGCATAATGTCTGACACATAACTGACACTCAGTATGTATTTTTCGATGGAATGGATGGTTTGATATGCAGAGTTGCAATTGTAGTACTTGGCATACAAAATTTACTCAATAGATATTTGCTGAATGAGTACGGAATGAATGAATAAGCCTGCAATGAGGAGGGGCTGGCAAATAAGAAACCATATCTTACGTGACATTTAGCATTGCTCCTTGCACATAATAAGCCAAATAAGTATTTTCAGAATGAACAACTAACTAGGAAATTTTGAAGGGATAAATAGGAATACAGACAACAAGGGAACAATGATTTGTTTCCTTTATACTTGAAATAATCATGAATTAAGTGGCCTCCTTTGTGTAGATATGAAACTAATCTGCAAACAAAAAGTAAATTTAAATGGGTACCTCTCTGGATGTAGAGCTGGAAACAGTGGTGAGTTTCTATAGGACAATACTTTGGGATCATAATTACCTAACATTTCTATACAGTCTACAGGATGAATTTTCTAGGTTTGTACAACGTTAACATCTTCCCAGTACAGAAATGAGCACAAACTATAGTCAACCTTTCCTAAACATAAATAGAAATCAAAATAGAACATACATGTTAGCCTGTCCCCCAATTGTCCCCCTTATTAACCTTATTTAAAGCCTCATCAGCTCTCAAATGTACACAGATGTTTAAAAAGTCACCAGAGCTGCAGAAAATCTGCCCACAAAGTTTGAAGTAACCCACAGGTGATACAATGAAACCCTCTGCTATAGATTGCTGCAATGATAGGCCCCAATTTTGTCAGACCTCTCTGTATCCACGCCTTTGATTGGTCCCCACGTGCACAAGTGCACTAAATCAGGGCTTGACCATGTGATTTGCTTTGCCCACAGAATCATGAGCAATAAAATGACTGTTTTTTTAAGCCTTTATGTTTGGGGTTCATTTTGCTACTCAGCAAAAACTAACTGCCCCAATGTTGCCACTGTAGCAGAGTTTTCCACACATGAATCTGATATGTCATTCTATTACTTAAAAACCTTCAAGAACCATCATCTCTGAGGAACCGGAGACTAGCCAAGAAGGTCTCTCTCAGGAAAAAAGTCAAGATTCATTCAGGAATTTGGTAAGGGGTGTGTGTGTGTGTGCCCGCGCGTGCGTGTGCCCGCGCGTGCACGTGTTTGGGGCAGAGAATGACTCAGTGTCCATGAAATTACACGTGTTTCTGTGGAATCTAATCTAGTGGCAAATTTTAACCTTATTTTGAAAATTCAGACTTTTGGGGATTTTTTTTTCATACATGATATTGACAGAGTTCTAAGTGTTAGGGAAAGAGAAATGTTTGTAGTCATTCTCTCCTTGAATTTCTTTTCTTTTTTTTTTTTTTTGATGCATACTTAGCATCTTAGTGCAATACTCTGTTTAGGATGCAATCCCTTCACATTTTTAAACAGTGATAAATAGGTGTAGATGTTTTACTTTAAAAGGACATTTTAGTTAATGTTCCTTGAGGAGAAGCGGTAGTAACCAATGTTGCCCATTTGTCTGGTCATTTTGGGCTCCAGATGGCTTCGTCAATGCTTGAGGAAATAAGAATGTTTTATTGAGCTGGGAGATTAAATATGTGTGGAGCCACTTGTACCACTTTGGGAGGAGTTTTCAGTTTAAGCCTACAGCATTTCTGGTAAAACTCACATGAAGTGTGACAAAGTAATCAGAACTGCTTGCTATTGCAACAGGGAACTGTTACTGTCTTTTCCACAACTGAGAATTTATAGAACTGTCCCTCAGCCTACTAGCAGAAAAGCACTTTGGAGTATTACCAATTGGATTTGCAAAGGATGTATAAGTTTCAGGACAAAGAATAAATATATACAATGTGCATCTCCGAGATCATTAATTAAATATCCTATCCAAAGTCCTTAAAAATGGGATTACCCAGCTAAAATGCCAGTAGGGGATTGCTTTGAAGTTACTGTTGGTTTAAAGACTTGAAATAGACGTCTCGTAAAATTTCCCTGATTAGTTGTAAGTGATTGCTGTGGCAATGATATATGATTGTAAACATTCCACACTAACGCTTTAACAATTGTTGTTTTTTGTTTTTTTGTTTTTTTTTTTTTGGAGACGGAGTTTCGCTCTTTCACCGAGGCTGGAGTGGAGTAGCGTGATCTCGGCTCACTACAACCTCCGCCTTCCATTTTCCAGTTTCAAGTGATTCTCCTGCCTTAGCCTCCTGAGTAGCTGCGATTACAGGCATGTGCCACCACGCCTGGCTAATTTTTGTATTTTTACTAGAGATGGTGTTTCACCATGTTGGCCAGGCTGGTCTCGAAAACCTGACCTGGTGATCTGTCCACCTCGGCCTCCCAAAGTGCTGGGATTACAGGCATGTGCCACCGTGCCCGGCCCACTTTAACAATTTTTAAATAGCTTCTATCAGTAGTTGATCAAGTGACAGAAATCCAAGTTGAACTAGCTATAGTAGATTGCAAACTATCAAAATTATTTTCCTCCCTTCCCAAGGTGTAATTGATTTCTCTAACCTTTGCACTGGGATTGACCATGTGGCTGGCTTTGGCCAATCGGACACTAAAAAATGTGATGCAATCAGAAGCCTGAAAAGTGTTTGCATATTGAGGCTTGCCTTCTCCAGCAGCAAACAGAATCCCACAATTGCCGCGTGGAGAAGGCGAACTGGCCTATGAAAACAAGAAAAAACATGGCTCCCCCACCTCCACAGCACCCTAACCAATAGCCAACCACCTGTCGGCCCATAAATGACGTCATCCTCTGGCTAACCCAGCCGCCAGCTAAACACAAATGCGTGAGTTAGCGCAGGTGAGATCAACTAACGCAGCCCAGCCCAGAGTCCTCTAGCTGACCCACATTATCAGGAGCTAAATAAATGCTGGTTTTACGCCACTGTCGTAAAGGAGGGAGTTACGCAGTAAAAGCTAACTGCTTAGCTTTTTTTTTTTAAAGCTTAAAACAAGGAAAATTTGTCGGACAACCCTGTGTGTTCTGAGACTGAGCCAAGCAGAAGAAAGATGGGACGTACTTGGGCCTCAGGAACAACCAGAACTAACTATATGGATGTCAGCACAAAATAAAAGATGAAGATATTTTAAAGGCTCATATCTGGTAAGCAATTAAAAAGTCAAATGTTGACCAAAACAGGAGTTCAAATCCACTGTTTTTTTGTTTTTTTTTTACCCTTTGAAGTACTTCCTCCCACTTTTTTTTTTCACGCTCCCCGTTGCCGCCATTTTACCCTCTGTTTCTCTCTCTCTCTCTCTCCCCCTCCCCCTCTCTCCCGTCTCTCCCG